>NW_014569759.1:87555-111147 GCF_001313835.1 Polistes canadensis | reverse complement strand
TCAAAGAAATTGCAAAGATGCACACTTTACAGCATTGGATTCACAGACATTTTCTGCACTTTACATTTGATTTTCATAACTCTACAAAGTATTCTACGCGTAAATAAAAGAGTGTACGTTAATTTAATATTAAAATCATTAAAATCTATTTGCTAAAAGTATAAAAAATATTTACCTGAACTTTTTAAAAAAATTGCAAAGATGCACAATTTACAGCATTGCATTCTCTGACATTTCCTGAACTTTACATGCTAAATTTATAACTTGACAAAGTACAATATACTACATATATATATAATATAATATACTCTGTATAATATATTATGTTAATAGATTATTATTATCACACGTATGCGAATTTTCTTGTCTCTATTAGGTAATAGTATAATAATAACCGTTCACGCTGTACTTGTTTTTTTCTTTCCTTCTTCTTTTTCATATTCAGTTAATGGTCGGATAATTAATTAATCCAAATGTTTCTTAACTTCAAGTTAATTAATTACTGCTAATTGAATAAATTTTATAACAAATCCTTGCTCTTGTTTTTCTTTTTTTTCTTCTTCTTCTAATATCTCGCCTACGTTTCTTTTTTTTCAAATAGATAAAACACGCGTTAAACGTAAGGTAACCTTTTGGTATTAGATATAGTTAGTTCGAAAACGTTTAACGGGGAAGTCGGAAGGAACGATCAGCGAGAAAAAGTTTCCAATTACGAGAGGGTGTTATCCGTTTTCGGTTCATTGGATTTGTTCTTCAATCTACGACAAGGATCAATCGGTTTGACCTCGACTTCACGTGACAATCGATTTCACGACGATGAAAAATATATATTTAAAAGTATATATACTTTATCTCTCCAGATGGAACTCTGTTTGACTTGGTGTTCCTTTTACTTTATGATTGACTGACATAACGACAATGAAAAGCCACCAATTGTGTCTGGTCCTTCTGTTTTTCTGGTCTTTTTTTCTTTTCTCCTTCTTTATTCGTTAGAAAATAATTTAGCGATGATGATATTACTTATTTTTGACTTTTACCTTAGCACATAAATTCGACTATATCTTTTCGGTCTCGAGATATTATTATTTTTTCTTAACGTTGATTAACGTTCAATCAATTTTTGTAGACAAATTTTCTTTGAGAAAATCAAAATAATTTGATTCTGTACATATATATATATATATATACATATAATAATTCATCACACATGTACATGTATAATTACATTCTTTTTACTTTACGCTTATCGTAATTATAATATTTAAATAAAAGAATTACACAACGCGACATACTCTCACGGTTTAACGTTACATTTAATAATATTCATCCTTCGTTTAATATCATTTTATTTTATCCTTTTTGCACGGAATATAATTTATAATTAAAGATCGTATAGTCCCCAATCACCCTTCCCGTCCCTAACCCCCGCTCTCCTTGAAACCGATAATCCATAGTAAAATCGGGAAGTCAGTTCAAATAATCGATATGCAATTACAGATTCGATCTTGAAACTAGGTAGGAGTAATTACTAACCGATTACCTTGTATATATCTACTACCTTGATGGTCCCCCCTTGCCCCTCTCTCGTTCTATATATATATATTAGGGTGAACCAAAAGTTGGTGCGTTTATTGTGTTGAAATTTTACTTGGAAACTGCATAATGGGATTACTTTTGTAAAATTAACTTTGGAAATATTCATTTAAAAAACTCACGAATTTTTGATTCACCCTAATAGATAATATTCTATGCTCTGGTTTACTTCAATTCGATTCGATACGATTCGATAAGATTCGATTTGATTTGTTCGATGCGACCCGACATGACACGACACGACACGACACGGTTCGTTGTACCTAGGTGAAAATTGTTCGCGTTACGGTCTTTTGCTCGTAGTCAAATCGAATGGGTCAGTACACAAGAGATAGACAGAAAAAAAAATAGAGTGAGAGAATGAGAGAGAGAGAGAGAGAGAAAAAATGGGCCGGATGGATAAAAACGAACGCGTTACGTGAAAACTGGCTTTTACGTCGATAGGTTCCTCCCTATATTCCTACACAACCCCCTATTCACCCCCATCCCAACCCCTGTTCCCAGTTTTTCGTAATTATTCAAGGGAAAAACGAACGTCACGGGTTTCTGGCTCTTCGTGCTTTCTCTCTTTCTTTCTCTTTGTTCAATTCTTTTTTTTTTTCAATTTTATTTTTCGTATCAACAAAAATTCGTAGAAAAATGTTCTCTATCGTTTGTACCTCTCGTCGTATTCTCAAAAGCATTTTTTTTCTTGAGAATGAACTATATCTCTAGTATTCACTCGCGTAGCCTATAAATTGGCAAGTTAGTGAAAAACGATGAGAAAAAAAAAGAAAAAGAAAAAAAAAGAAAGAAAGAAATAGAGAGAGAGATAGAGAAAGTAGGGGATGGGGGTTGGGAAAGCAGCGTTTTGCTTTCGGAATGACGACGACATACGGGAAAAGGAGACTCATTTTTGAGGCCATCGTGCAAGCTCTTTAACGTTCCACTGTAGACAAAAGTGCTTTTAAAGCTTTAACGAGCGACAGTTCGTGGCATTGTTCGCCTATCTGTGCGGAATGGAACGCGGGAGGTTTTTTTTTTTTTTAATTCCTTCCACCCCCCCCCTCCCTCCCTCTCTCTCCTTCTTTCATTTTGTTTTTTTTACTTTATCCATTACTAGTGATTCTATCTCGAAAAGAGATTTTTCTTCAGTATCATTCGAGACTAATGTTAGTTTCTTTGTATATGTTACATTATATTTCTAGTGGGCCCTATTTTAATTCGATTTTAACGATATCAAAAAAGCAAAGAAGAAAAAGAAAAACGTTTCCTTTTCCTGCAACGATTCATACTCGTTTCCCCCATTCCCACCCCTTCCCTACTCTCAATCAGAAAATCAAATTAGTTTTTTATTGAGAGTAGTTATATTAACGCCTATAAGATTCATTGGTTTAATGAATTAATCCAGGGTCCACGGATCCCTACGAGTCTACGCCTATGGATCTGTTATCCGTTCCTTTGTTGAATATAAAATCTCTAAGATGTTTACATAAGATTATGGCGTATTTTTTACTTGCGAAAAAAAGTGAGAAATATCTGTAATCTGTTTCTTTAGTTTTGATAATAAAATTCTATCGGTTTATTTGATATAAGCCTAATAGGCGAGAAACATATTGAGCGTATAGTAAGTAAAATAAAATTGTCCCTTGTGGACGTTAAAGTTAACTAAAAAATGAATAACGTATGTTTGAAGAAGGATAAGAAATGATAATAAAAGATAACGAGGCATTTAAACGAACGATGTAGGAAACATTCTAAAGGAAACATAATAACGCACGATTATGAATTTATCCTAAAGCTATACTCCTGTGAGAGAGCATCCTAAGGGAAAGGAGGAGAGGAGGAGGGTACGTCCTTTGACCGTTCCCGAAGGATACACTAGAGTTGCATATAGATATGAAACAAGGAACAATCAGATATCGTTGTATATGGTGGTAACACGTGCATAAGAGAGTGAGGGATAGAGATAGAGAAACTCAGTAACCATCAACGCATTAGAGTTCAGCGTTCCCTTAATCATCCGTTACACACGTACGCTGATCCTTGTTATCGAGTGTACAATCCTGTTTGCGTATAGTTCACTGAGAATAATCCAATATGCGGCCAGCCGTTGTCGTAATCCTTCTCATGAATGTCACCAAGCAGCACGTTCCGCATGCATTCGCGTTCGCCACATGATCGGCATCTCTCCATCCATTTCTACACTACCCCCAAACTACCCCCATCCAATTCTCTACTCTTCTCTTTCCCTCGAAAATCTATCTTTCTCATTCCCCTTTACTATTCCTCTCTTATACACCATTTCCTTCTATATCTTCCTATTTCTGTTTACCGATAAATCAATGGATCACCACGCTGATATCAAGCCTCGTCTCGCTAATGTCCGACAGACGCCATTAACGTCATTTATTCGGATTACGAATGGTCAGGACAACCAACCATACGTGAATGGTTTTCGGTAACGTTCCGATAAGGAATGTGTACTGCGTTTCTCTATGAGCTTTCGTTTGTTTTTTGTCTTTTCTTTTCTTTTCTTTTTTATATCATTTCGTTACCAACGCCGTATATAGTCGGCATCTATGCAATGACCTGTGTATATATATGCAAATTATATTATACAATAACCTTTAAACGATTTTATTCGAAATTTTTACTTAACGTTTAATAAGAAACATTATTTCAAATTTTCATTCGCTTTCAAACATTTTGACATTCCTTCTCCAAACATCCCTTTTAAATAATTCTTCGATATGAATCGAGTAAAATTCATTTTTACATTTATACGTGTTATTACTTATTTCGTACTAATCAATATTTTATTTTCTATTCCCGAAAAAGAAATTCTTTTTTTTTTTTAATCTTTTCTCAAAATAATCTTTAAATGCGATATAATATAAAGAGACAAGTTATTAATTATGATTTCATTTTATTGTTTCAGGTAAGAAGCGTAAGAAAAAACAACGCGGAAACATAACGTTAACATCTGTTTGCGTATTTTCAAAGAACACATTCCCCGATCATCTGGTAACGTTAAAAACAATAATGATTATCTCATCATTTATTATTTTTGTGTTTTTTTTTTTAAGTAGAATAAGAGTAAAATAACAAAATAAAAAGAAAAAAAGGAATGAAAATAGAAAACACGCGTGAAGAGAACACTCTCTCCTGTACGAACGAGAATTTTTCTGTGTCCACTTTTTCGGATATGACAGAAAAATAAAGTTTAATAAAGAGAAAACGTATTGGTAATGCAAGAATAACGTATTGGTAACGCAAGGTAGATATAAATCGTATCCGATTTGCTGTTAGAGACGACTTGTCCGGGTACGAAGAAACTCGAGTTTATTTCGATTCTTTCTCGAATCGAATGCGATCGAATCGATTCAAGTAAAACTATTAAAGTGCAGTGTATCGAAGAAGAAAACGTTTCGCGACGAATGTTTCTACGAATTGGTGTGGGGATTGGGAGGGGGTGGGTGAGGGGTGGTGGGAGGGTGGGAAACAAATCGTTTTGAGTTCAGTGTTGTTTCATATACGAAAGGTACAACGATAAAACGCTAACGGAAGAGTTTATCAATCTATTGAAGAACAATACACACCCCTTGACCACTTTTTTTCTTTTTTTACTTTTACTTTTTTTATCCAACCCCTATTTTACCCTTCTATCGAAATATAATGCTTCGATTGTTAATAAATTTGCAACGAGTGTTCGACAATGTTTTCTTCCAAAAAATTATTTTTCTGCAACCTTTTTATTTTCTTTTAATAATGTGTGTGTACGTGTACACATAGATTCATAGTCAGTTCGTAAAAGGAATATAAAATCTCCTAGAAATGTTGCTAAATTCGTTGCATCGTCGAATCGTTTTACACATTGACAGGTATCTCAATTTTTATTGTTTGTATCGTATTCGTTTCCAGTAAAACTTGTTATTTCGAAAAACATTTACGAATAATAGACGAATTTGTTTGTTTTCGTCGATATACAGATAGTTCATCGATAGGAGTGCATAGATTTCTTTGGGTTTTTTTTTGTTTTTTTTTTTTTTTTTAAATAACATTTTATTTATTTTATTATCGAAACGTAAATATATAGTGAATGAAATAGAAAGAGAGTATTTGAGTAAAATTTACGAATAACAAAATTAGTATTTGTATAATATTAAATATTGACGAATCGTATTTATCATTGGATTTCGTAAAATAGTCGAGCTTTAATCGTGTCATATAATATTCCTCCTTGGTCTCTTTCTTTCCCCTTTTCTTTTTTTCTTTCTTTCTTTTTGTTCACTTTTATTTCTTCATCGTAAGAAATCGAGCAGAAGCAGAAGTAGAAGTAGCAGCTTGTCAAGTTCGAACGAAATCTTACGTTTCTGTCAATCGGAAATCGGTAGACTAGAGAAGTTTCTTTGAACTACCCTTTAAGTAGTTTCTACGATGCCGATCTACCGAACAAAATTGACGAATTCTTTCCAAAGGACAACTTTTTTTCTTTCTCCCTTACCCCCTTCTTCTTTCTTTCTCCCTTTACCTTAAACGAATAGAAGAATCGTCTTTCGTCTATTTCTTATTTTCTTTATGTGTTTATGTTTTTTTTTCTTTTTATTTTATTTTATTTTATTTTATTTTTCTTCTTTTGCACGACAAATCTTAGCACGACGAAAAAGGAGAGAAGAAAATTAAGGAAACTCATCTTTACGTATTTCGATTCGATTCGTTCACTTTTTTCTTCCTTTCTTCTCTCTCTCTCTCTCTCTCTCTCTCTCTCTCTCTCTCTCTTTCTTTTTCTTTTTCTTGAAGCTCGAAGGTCTATCGAAACATTTCTCATAAAGAGTGACTAACGCTAGTACTGTATCCAGTTCGCAGAAAAGCGAAAAACTTCTTAATTAAATTTTCTGAGTTAAGATCGTGATTTTGTAACAAAATGTCGCGTTTCTTTCCACGATTGGCATCTTCAACATTCGTTTTTCAGTTTAAACTTTTTCCAAAGTAACTTAAAGCGAAAGAGGGGAACAAAACTATTTCTTCTTCTTTACTTTACGGAAATACTTTTAACTCGACTTTGACAAAACTTACTGTTGCGTGGATTAAATAATTAGCATATATAGGATGAATTATATATATATATATATATAATGTAATTCAATCGGGTTTGAACAAACAGTTTCTTTTATTTCCTTTTCTCTAATACCCAATTAGAATAAATACGATTAATATTATCAGAGTTGTGGATTTTGAAAAATCATTTACTGAAAAGGAAAAAAAAAAATATTAAATCTTCTTTCATACCGGATATATTCAATATTATAAATTTTACTATTAATTATAATTTTTTGTCAAATTCTATATAATTCATAGGATTTATATAAAAATTAAATTGCAAATAGATTTCCACTTTTTCAATTTCTATGATCAAACACATTTTCTTAAATGATATCCTTGATAAGCATATAAGAAGTATCAATATTCAATTATATTTGTAAGTACGTTATTAAAGACTTAGGGTGAAATAAAGAGAGGGGGTGAAGGGCTTTTGATATAATATCTATCTCTTAGGCCGAATAGGCGACGTTGTGCGTTCAGCCCATAAAGGGAATTAATACTCGTGGCAAAAGCGAATACTAACTCATACTGGAACCACCCCTTTGAACGTGGATAAGCAGAAGAGGATGACTTTAGAGTCTCTCTATCTTTGTATATGTGTGTGTGTGTGTGTATGTGTGCGATCTTGCTACAAAATTATACCTATAATGTTGTACTTCAACGTATACTACGCAGACGACAGTATTAGATTGACGAATATTATATGCGTATCTATACGTGTATGTAAGTATGTGAGTGTGAGTAGGTGCTACCAGAGAAATACCTCGACAGCTGAGAGCAATTAGTACCAAGGACTAGCATAACTCGCGTTTTACATTTCTATGCACGCACGAAAAGGAGGAAATCTTTAGAGTAAATGGAAAATGATGATGTCTTACTTTACAAATATCACCTATGTACCACCATCACGATTTCAAAATCTCTCTTCCAAAAATTCTCTTTTTATTTCTACTCCTTTCTCTAATTCATAATTCTTTATGATTATAATTATAAATTATAAACGAAATTAATCACGCGAACTTTTGTTTTCTCTTTCTAATAAGATCAATTTAAATCGTTTACCTTTTCTCGTTAACTAATTTTATACACCTTTGACCGTGTATATTTCAATAAAAAAATAATTATTCTTTAACACTAGATTTACGGATATTTCGTTCGTTATTTTTTAATTACTTTCGAACATTGTTTGAATGAAGAAATTGGTAGAGGAGAGAAATATTTAATATTTACGGGATTCAAAATCAACATATATTTGTAAAAAATAATATTTAAATTTTATATACATCTATATATAATTTTTAATGAGTCAAATTGGCTCAATCCGTAAATTTAATTTCTATTTGAATATATTTGATATATTATCTCTACCCAAAAAAATTGAATTTTCGTGTTATATAATGTAAAACAAAAGAAATAAGAATTCTTCTTCTTAACATTTGCATCCCCTCTCCCTTCCCCTCCCGTCTTCCTTATCACAAAAACACGTTTGTATGAGTACGCGTGGGAATTACTTGCTGTTAAAGCATCCAACCATGCCTACGCTATTTTATTTTATTTTTTTTCTTCTTCTTCTTCTCTCCTTTCTCTATATCTTTCTCGTTCTTTTCCACTACGTTTTTCCCTTAGTCGCTTACTCTATTTTAGAGTCGTTCCTTGCAAAAAGGGGTGAAAATAATTTGCATAGGCGCATTCAAGTACGTACCGAGAAATGGAAAATATTTTATTTTCCTGAGAGAGAGAAGAACAGTAGTGGAGGGTGGGGGGGGGCGAAAGAGAAAGAAAAAGAAAAAGAGAAGAGAAGAGAAGAGAAGAGAAGAGGGAGAGGAGAATGGAAAGGAGGGGGATGGGAGTGGTAAAGCATGGGGTCGTCTAAAGGCAGTTCATTAATACATTCGAAAGTATAGTCCGTTCTGTGTTAGTATTACCATAATTGTGGTTAGTAATAGTAATAGTAATAGTAGTAGTAGTAGTAGTAGTCCTTTTCCGCTATTCATGTAGAGAAATCACCATTCTTAATGACAATTTTCATAATTTTCAAGCGCGTTTCCAAATCGCCGCAATTGTATGCAGATTTTCATTAGGGAATTGTCTACCGTGCACGGAATTATAACGGTAAGGGCGACGTCGTCGTCGTCTGCGTCGTCGTCTGCGTCGTCGAAAGCTTTTAAATACTCCTCCTTGTATTCAGGACGCGTTGTTAACGATTATAGCGCCCTTTTGCATCTTCATCGTGAGAAAGAGAGGGAGAGAGAGAGAGAGAAAACCATCTAGAAAAGATCCCCTTACGATGTTGAGTACGAGAACATTCCATGAATGGTCCCATTATATTTATATATATATATATATATTTTTGTAAGCTTAGTTCAGAAAAATATTAGAGTGAGATTCCCTAACGGAATGAGAAAGAAAGAAAGAGAGAGATAGAGATAGAGTGAGTAAGAAATATTTTCACGATTTTACAAACTAACTGATACCCATCTTCTTCGCGTGTAGTGTTCCAACAAACAAGCTACTATGCGATTGTTAATGTTTCAAACGACTACTAGTGTACTTTCTCTATTAGAACGTTTAACGATTCGAACAAGAGAGAAAATATGGAACGTGTACCGTGTTTTATATTTATCGTACCGATCTTTCAAACGAACTGTTAAAGATATAATGGGGAGAACGTGTACACACCTATAATAGTACCGTAATGTCGATAAATGATTCATCGTTATATTCTTGTTTTTTTCTTTTTTTTTTTTTCGTTAACCCTTCGAGTGGTGAATATTATCAATTGAAGTGTTTAGTAGGGATGGAATAGTTTATTACTATTGTTAATTGATTTTATTTTTCTTTATGATATACATAATCTTGGTTCTATAATGAACTTATTTATTTAATAAAACAAAAAGAAATGATTACATATTCGATTTAAAACAATCAATTGTTCCGTAATTATCATTATATTATATTATAATGATTAATAAATGAATTAATGATTTTTATCATTATTATTTATTATTATTTTTTTCTGTAACTAACTTTATATTTTTCTTTTTCTTTTCTTTTCTTTTTTTACCTGACCTCTTTTTGTAAATTTCGTGCTAATGGGAGTTTTTGTCCCGTAAAATAAAATAAAATAAAATAAAATAAAAGATAATAGAAAATAATAATTTTAATAATCAATATATACGAAAAAACAACGATCTCATATTATTTGCATTTATATTGACAAACACGTGTACGCCATAATAGAACTCAAAGGGTTAATCTTTTATTTTGTTTTTCTTAAAAAGAGATTTATATATTAAACAATGATTAGATCGTAAAAACGTTGTTCGATGAGATCTAAATTGAAGAATGTTATGGAGAAAAAGAAAGTGTATTTTAAAGGAACGTAACTTTCATTTCAATCTTTTCGTAAATCCTTCTACTTTACGTTATGAAGATCGTTAGTCAAATTTAAAGTTTTCTTCGTGATAAAGAGAGAGAGATAGGAAGAGAAATAGAAAGAAAAGTTACGTCGAAATGGTTGATCGCTCGTAAAGCATTACATTCTAATCCCATGGTTCGAAACTTTGGTTTTAACGTCATCTTTCTCTCTCTCTTTCTCTATCTTTATCTTTATCTCTCTTTCGTTGTTTAATCGAACATCGTCAAAGCTTTATAAGGATAAAAGGGAAGATCTTTGAAAGACGTGGTTGAGCCGTCTTCAAAAAGAAAAGAAAAGAAAAGAAAGGGAAAGGAAAGGTACGTAGTTAATAAACGAAAAGAAGAAAAAAAAAACTGTACAGTTATCGCGAAAATGACTCGATTAAAGTTATGATGAAAAAGAAGTTTTTCATCTACGTCTAAAAATGTATCCAAGGTTTTAATTGTGTTTACAAAAAAAAAAAAAGAAAAAGAAAAGGTACAAGAGAAAAGATAGATAAGGGTTGAGGGACTTATTTGAAATTTTCTTTTTTTCTTTCTCTACGAAATTTTTAACCCTTATGTTACTACCGACTCATATATGTGTTATGTGAAATTTGGGTATTTTATTTGGAATAAATAAAAATTTCTATATATATTTTTTTTTAATTTCATTAATTTTTGTTTTTAATTTGTATAATTTTTTGTATTTTTAATATTAATATATATATATATATTGACAAAGATTAATTATTCATTGATCTTTCGTATTATTTGATTTTCTAAAATACAAAAATTCAGCGTTTATCATTCGACGACAAATCTAATCGAAAACTTGTTAGCGCATATTGAGTTGTTAAATATAAATCGTTAGGCGCTATTCCGTTGTCATTATTATTATTATTATTATTTGAATTTCGTAGTACTTGAAGCTTTCGTATAGATTTGAATTTTTAACTAACGACTGTTGAAGCTCGTTGACCTTAAAAAATAAAATATATAATGTCTTTTCGCGGGTATAAAAGACAAAGACAAGGAACGTGGGGGATAGATACTTGTGAAGAAGCACCACCCTTTTCTCCTCAGTTTATCTTTCATCGTATATAAAGAGAAAAAGAAAGAGAGAGAGAGAGAGAGAGAGAGAGAGAGAGAGGGAAAAATAGAGTTTAATATCGAAACTCGATCTCGATCTCGTTAAAATGACTTATAATAATCTTTATCCTTTGTTATATCCCTCGTTTGTCTCTAACAGCACGAAAGACAAATTTGAACGCCTTTTATTTCGAATAGAAGAATACTAGAGATCGTTAAAAACTATTAGCACCGAGGAAGAATAATCTAGATAATTGTAATATACCTTTAAAATAAAAAAAAAAAAAGAAAATAAATGTTTTATCTTTTCATCAAATGGCGAACCGTGTCTTTTTCTTCTTTTTTTTTTCTCTCTCTATCTCTATCTCACTCTCTATTTTTTATTATTTTATTCGACACATTTTCTCGATCGTAGGTTTTCAATAGGGAAAACCAAATACTTTTACGATCGTTACGATCGTAAGCATAAATTATTGCGTGCTAGTCTTGCCATTGACGTTTTCACAATGGAAAATCCCATAAGATAAAGATAAAGAGAGTAAGAGAGAGAGAGAGAAAGAGAGATGAAAGAGATGGAGAAGTGCAGCTCGGTTTGAAATGGATGTCGTAAGAATCGTTTATTTCGACGAATCGTTTATTTCGACGAATCGTTTATTTCGACGAATAACGATGCGAACTTTAAGATTACGTTTTAGGAGACAAAACTCGTTTCGTTCGATCGACACATATTCATCTTACTCTTTTACTTTTCACATCCTTGATCCTAACTATTATTTTTCTTTCAACAAAATTTACCGAAAAGTTAGGACTAAAAATATAGACCATTCATTTTGAAAGTGGCCCAAATTGAAAATTTGAAACAATTAAAGGTTTGCATATTGGTCAATTGAAAAATATTCATTAATTATGTCAAGTCTGGCAATGTTTTTATTAATTAATCGATATGTAATTTGATTATATATATATATTAATTTCTTTTAGACTAATTTAAATAAAATAAAATGTACAATATATTTACGAGCTGCAAGATTTATACATCATTTTACACCACTTTCATAATCAATGTTTACGCAAATTTCTTTTATGAAATTTTATTGGAATTTTTTAAGAAATTAAATATTACCAAGTTATAAATAAAAAGTTTACACTAAATTAATAAATTACGTGAAATGTGTGATTTTTTCTTTTTAAAATAGACTTACATCACTTTCAAAATAAACGGTTCGTATAAACATTCTTTTTCGTTTTTTCTTGTTCTCAGGAAATAAGAAAATAATTCGAGATTTCGTTTGATAATCGTTAATTAGAAACGGTTTCGTGTCGAATCAATGAATTACAACGAGAGTATAACGAGCGTAATCATCGGCCCTTTGTAAATTAAAGCTAGGGCGTTTAAGGTATTAACGCGTGCGTGAGTTCTCGTAGCAACGTTAATCATCGAATTTTCTCCCTTAACGATTATTTATCGAACGTATTTACGCGGATACGCGTTTTATACATAGGTTAAAACAACAAACGTCCAAGTCCAAATAAATTCATTCGATACATCTTTTCTGTGCGAAATATACAAAGTATCTACGGGGTGTCTCAAATGTAGCCCGATCAAACTGTGAGATTTGTGTAATCTACGTTCAAAAAAAAAAGAAAAATATGACGATACAAACAAAATTTTATCCTACGTAAATCTGTGTAAATAAAAAATATTGTTACAACAATTTGTTTACAAATTATAAGATCGTACGTGGTGTAGGTGGTTCACTTTTTTTTCGTTAGAAAACATTTCGTTGCAGAGTTACGAACGAATTTAACCCAGTAGATTAAGAGGAAACCCGATCGAGAAAAAGAGAGAGAAAGAGAGGCAGGGAAAGTTGAGGTGGGGGGGGGTGAAGTTGGAAAAAGAAATATATTTATAAATTATGACAGGAAACGCGTGGGTTGTTTCGCGTTTAAAGAGAAATCTGCTTGGCATCTTGGTCGATTCGGGGGATGGTGGTTTTAAGGGGATGGGAGAAGGAGGAGAAGAAGAAGAAGAAGAAGGGGTGAGTGAGATATCCATCCATCTCCCGTGGCTAATTACCCGCTTAATCGAAAGCACCCTCCAGTGTCTACCGCAGAAGATCGGAGCGCTTCTCTCCACTCGACGAACCGAAAAACGATCGTTTTATTTCTCTTTTCCCCCGCCTCCCCTACCCCCTCGGTCTTTTTCCTTTTTCTTTCTCTCTCTCTCTCTCTCTTATTTTCAAAGTACGTTGCGTGACGATAGTCACCGCTCCAGTTTTCTAGTCTCTTTCTCTCTTCTTTCTCATCCTGGCTTCGGTTTAAATAAGATAGAACCGAAAGAAATTTGATAGGCCATCGTTTTTCCTCCAGAAAGTAAGATCGATTATTTCGAATCTATTCCTATCTATCCCATCTATCCATCCATCCATCCATCCATCCATCCATCCATCCGTCTATCTATTTTTCTTTCTTTCTCTTTTTTCTTTCCCCTCTCCCCCAGGCAAATGAACGTCACGATCGTCGTCGTTGTCGTTGATATAATCTCGTGATTTTTTTTTTTTAGTCCTTTTTTTACCTTTTGTTTCTTTTCCTTTAAAAATGAAAAAAAAAAAACAATAATGCGCTATCAAGTAAATGAGAAATTTACTAACTTAAGTTTTTTTGACACGATATCATCGAGTATGATATAAAATAGGAATCTCGTTGAATATCGAAGAATATGTGATGATCGTAGGGTAAAGTATTACAATTTCTAGGAATTACTGGCAATGGCGGATTTCCGGCTTTGACGGTATATTTAATATAGTATAATATATATTATAATAGTATATAATATAATATAGTATGATACTATACATACTATATACAATAGATACTATATATATAATATATACTAATAATATACTATCTAATAATATGTAGTACTATATAATAATAATATATATATATATGGATTTACTTTTCGATTAAATCTATTTCATCTTGTCTCTCGTTGGCAATGAAAAATCCTTTTTAACCGAAAACCAAGCTTTCCTTCTTTAACACGAGAAATAAGAGAGTGTGCGCGAGGAATGTAACTAGTGAGTTAGAGGTAGAGAGAGAGAGAGAGAGAGAGTTTTAGGGTAAGGGAAAAAGGGATTCTTCCTTTCAGGAAGACGAACGTACGACGATAACACTGCCGACCGAGTGGGATTTAGTTGACGTGCTAGAAACAGAGTGCTTCCAATCACCAGGGGGACGAAACGGGAGGGATCTTTTCTTTTTTTTTTCTTTTTCTTCCTTTTCTTTAGCGGTTTTCCACGGTTACCCAAACTCTACGTAAATCTTGATAATCCCTTTTTCCGTTCTATTTAAATGGCCTTCTTTCTTCTTTCCGTCATGAAAACTACTATGATATATGTTAATTCGTCAAAAATTTTTCATGATTAATTAATTATCAACAATACACAACGATATAATATCCTGCTATTAATAATTGTGAATTACACAATTATTTAAGTAGAATATAATAATATTTGTAGACATTATTTTTTTTTTTTTATATAAGATCGTGAAAAAGTAAATGTAATTTGGATCTTCTTTAGTATACGCAGTTATTTACACACGTGTGCCATCTAAATGCATACGAAAAATATTCTGGAACGTCTCTTAGCACGTTCTCATACGTTTTTATGTATGCATATTTCTTTCTCTCTCCCTCTCTCTCTCTCTCTTTTTCTTTTTTTTTTTATTCTCTTCCATTATAAAAATACGACGAAGTTTGCACCACTCAGCATTTTTATTTTACGCTAAATCGAGGGAGAGAAAGAGAGAGAGAGAGACGGACAGACGGACAGACGTTCTCTCTTTCTCTCCGTTAGAAAATTTATACACATTTTTCTGTCCTCGGATATTTTCTATTGCTCTGAGGTCTAGAGAGTTAGTACGTTCATATTCCTACCATATATATTATTAAATACTTGAGGAGGCATTGTAATAACAATAAATATTCTTTATCTTCTTCTCGTGGTAATAAAGAGACATTTTTAAATCATAACCATAATGCTTTTAACCCGAATCTAAAAGTTCATTAAGATTATTCATTATTCATTATTATTATTACTATTATTATTATTATTATTATTAATTATTTTGTATATTACATTTACATATATAGCTAGATACATTTTATACATTATACATTATAGCTATACATTTTACGTATATACATAATATATAAACGTGTGCTCGTTTTCGTCTACATATATATTCGTGAAATTATACATACGTAGAGAAAGAAAAAAAATATATGATAGATAGAACGGAATCAGTAATATTAAGAGCGAAACGATATTGGATATGATCGGATTTGGTAACCACTAATGTACTCGAAAATTTATGCTTGGATTATTGCAATAGTATGAAACAGAGACAGATTGACATAGAGAAAGTAGAGGGTACAAATGGAGTAGGCAAAGAGAAGAAGTTCTTTTTTATTTTTTTTTCTCTCTCAACATCTCGGTTTAACCCTTTGACTGCTATGAACGCATATATGCGTTTGGTAATAATTGCAAGCGGAATTTATCAACGCATATACCTGTTTGTCAATAATAATGTAAAATAATGTAATGTTGGTTTGCATATTGATTATTGTTTCGAGTCCTGTGTCATATGAAAATTAGTGTGTGTGTGTGTGTGTGTGTAAGAGAGAGAGAAACCAAAACTTTAATTATTAAATATTATTATAATATATGAGCCGTTTATTTTGAAAGTGGCATAAGTCACTTTTTCCAAAAAAAACCGAGTTAATGGCAACATTAATTACAACTGAACGATATCTTTTCATTTTCAATTAAAAAAAGAAAAAAAAGTGACTTATGCCACTTTCAAAATAAACGGCTATATATATATATTAAATATTGTATATATAAATATAATTACATATAAAAATATTAAATATTAATTATATTATGCACACAATTTATTATCAAATCTAGGTTTTTAAATAATATCAATCAACGAAAATAATCGTACAATAATAATAAACTATTCCATCCCGAATAAAACTATATTCCAACTAAAAGTATTTAGTACTCAAAGGGTTAAATCTAATCGGTATGATACACGCGTGGTCCTAATAGTTGGAGAAGAGAAACCGGTGATATCGATATTGTAGAATCCATTGGTCTCATCGTGACTAGGATTATCACATTCGTATAGAACGAGGGATGGAGGTGGGGGCGGGGGTGGGGGGAATGGGACTATCATAGGAAATTCGCGAAACGAGCGTCAAGCTAATGGGCCGTGTGTGTTGGGGGTGAGTTCGTGTAAACGGATACGCGTTGAAATGATTTGCTCGCATGACCGTCGTCGTCCTCGTCCTCGTCCTCGTTCTCATCCTCATCCTCATCCTCATCCTCGTCCTCATCCGGATGGATGGATGGATTCATGCTCGCGGATACGTTCAAACGCATACAATGGATAGCACGTATCGGATGACATCATTATCCGCGAGCTGGCTTATCAATCGAACAAGGATTCTCCTTCCGTTTACGACCATGTTGTTGTCCTGTTTATTTTCATACCAAAGATACGTCTACTCATAAACTCCCGAACAACAGAGAGAAAGAGAAAGAGAGAGATAATGCACCGAGGGTTGATAACAGTAAAAGGGTTGACTTATTTAATACTCTTGATTATATTTTGGAAAAATGTGTAATCCAGGTACACCGGTAATAATATTCTTTTGTTAAATGGTATATAATAATATATTAATGTTATAACAAAATAAATCTCTCGTAAGAATAATGATACGTGTAATTTCGTAGTAGTAAATGTAATCAGGAAAGGTGTTAAAGTGTACTGCAAAAGTTGTTGCATCTTTCGAACAGAAAGAAAAGTGATTATTTTGACACTTGTTTTTTTTTCGGATAAATACAAACTTCACATAGGGGGATTTTTGTTTTCAAAGATATAACATATTATCGTGATTAATTGCAAATATTTAAAATTCATTTTCTTTTTTTAATTGTAAGAAAATAAATAATAGTCTTCAGTAGACCGAATCAAAGTATAAAGACAAAATAGAATACAAATCTTGATTAGACCGAACTGTGAGTAATGATTGGAGTTGAAAGTATTGCATCGTTCCGATAATTGAATTAATCAAAATTTTCATTGATCATAAGACTAAATGATTCGAATTTCTTTTATCTTCCAGATAGATTTACGAAAAATATCCTACATTCACATATGTTGCCGTGAAATTGGAGAATGTTAACACGTACCACCACCAAATACATTTATGAAAGACCGAATATTTAGGTTTAATTCTTATACGTTAATATTTCGTGCATAAATTGAAACGACTATGTGCGAATCTTAACATTATCCAATTTCGATTTTTTCACGATAACATATAGATATTAAAAGAAAAAAAATGAATCTAAAAAGTTTACGATACGTATAAAAAAGGGGTATCAAAAATTATATACAAAACACACGAGAAAACGTCGCCTAGTGGGTAGGTGTGTCAGGTTTCATTATTGTTTTTGACTTGTACGCGTTGTGGTACAAGTCGTGATACGTTAAAGAGTCAGACGTGATTTGAATGAAAGGATCGATCGATCGATCGATCGGCCGATCGATAGATCGATGTCACGCCTCGATTCGACGTTAAAACGTGCGAAAATTCAACGCGTTCGCTTGGACATTTATCGTCCGTTGGTTGGTGCGTAACTTTCAACGCGTGCAAGCGTATTCGTCTCCTATATGACGTCGCTTTTACACATCCTGTGGTGTTAGGGGGGTGTTATGGGGGGTGCGAGGTGGCGGGGGATTTAGCTCGCTTGGTTCCTGGCTTGTACTTCATCCCTTTCTCTCTCACTCCCTCTCTCTCTCATTCCCTCTCTCTCTCTCTCTCTCTTTATCTACGGTCATGCGGTACGAAGGGTCGAGCACAACAGTGTTTGAAATGAATTGCCCGCAGCGAAATAATAAGCCAATTCGCGCGTGCATACAACCGAGCTTATACGTGATACGCGCGCGAGCCGGAATAATAAATTCGATGGCTGAAAATTACAGTGGATAATTCCCTTTATGCAAATGCACGTCAACCTCTTTTAGGAAATGTAATCGCTATCTTTCTCTTTCTCTCTCTCACACACACACACACACAGTCTTTTTTTATCTTTAACTATTTCTCCTTAATGTGCAGAACAAGGGAATAGAAAACACACCGATGTCATTCATTCATTCATCGGTTAACGTCAAGAATGATTTTATCCTCGATATATTTTGTTATAAACCTCACGACGAAAGAATGGTCCCCTCTTTTCGTTAAATCGACGATTTTCCATTAAACATATACGTCATGGTTGCATGCCCATTTCGTCATAGCTTTTTACCGAATAACCGAAATTAAGCGGAAAAATGCGGCGGCGACGGCGATCGTTCGTAATATTTTTGTCGCCTTGTCGAATTGCAACGAACCACCAAACGGTCTCCTCCGCCCCCGCCCACGACCTCCCCTCCCCTCTCCTCCACCCCTCTGTCACCTCAATCCTGATTTTACGACCGATTCCTCTGAATATACGACGAGATTTACTGCTACCCGTTACTGAAAATATCGAGTCGGTGCAAGCGAGAAGAGTTGATAGAGAGAGAGAGAGAGAGAGAGAGAGAGAGAGAGAGTATGGTGGTTAGCAGATAACGTAAACGATACGATTTTTCTTTTTTTTTTTCCCCCACCTAATCGATCCATCGATCTTCCTTCTATTTCTCTATTCTTCTTTTTTCTTTTACAACTTTCGTGTCACGGTCAAAAATTAACTTACTTCGTGTAAAATCCTTTGAACTTTCGCTTTCGTAATGGAAATTGATAAAATACGTATGTAGAAGAAGAAGAAGAAGAAGAAGAAGAAAATGGTTAATAATATTAAAAGAAATGTCGTCATCATCATCATCATCATCATCATCATCATCATTATCATCATCGTATCACGCATGACCGAAAAGTCTTATTAACAATTTTAATGCAACGATAGTGACTATTTCGGCACAAAGGGTCCATTGTCATTGTTAAAGCAGCCACTGGCCGGATACAATGCACACGCTAAATTACCTCCTTTATTAGTTACTATAATGTATTCGAACGATAAATAAATGGTAGAATGGGGTCCGGAGACCGGGAAAACGAAACAGCTATTTATTTTCTCCAATGTAACACAACTTTTTACCTGTTCTTTTCTGTTTTTGCTTCTTTTTTTTCTTTTTGTTCTCATGGTTTTTCGTATTTTCACATTTTTACGATTTTACTTTTATTTTTTTTTTTTTAGCCATTAATGTTAGTACGCTACGACGATATATTTTATACGTTCGATTATTTACCGTTGCAAAAATTCTATTCAATCGCGTTACATTTGTTTTTAACGTGACATTAAAATTTTCATTTATCCGTTATTTTTTCATTCTCCTCCTCCTTCATTCTTTTTTAATATGTAAATATTATATTTTAACGTCGAATAATAATTTTTATATTTAATTTTGTCTTCATATTTTGTCTTCAATAATTGTATTCATCAATAAGGTAACGTGATTCGTTCGTTCGTACGAAATTACTTTCGGCTTTAAACCGAATAAGAAAATGTGGTAATGCGTTTCACATGACGTGAGCCACTCGTGGGGTTCGCGTGCATTGCAACAATAAAACATGCTTTGCGGCATGACGAAACGTTTTTCTGCAACGACGTTCTCTTCCTGCCGACGATAATATCCGACCTACGGATAATAACCCTTTATAGTCTCTACTTACATATGTAAGAATTTAGAAACCCCCAGGATGGTTGCCTTTTAATATTCGCCAATATTCGTAATTCGTCTTCCTCACTTTTAACGAAACTTTGTATAAGAAAAAAAAAAAAAAGAAAAAGAAAAGAACCCCGAAGTAATATTGCTTAGAAAACTTTTATCTCGTATCTCTTCAATGTAATATATTCAATTATTTTCTAATCAAAAAATTCATAGTTTAATCTTAATTTATAATAAACAACACTTATTTATTGATAGATTGATAGGATTGGGAAAAAGATTATCTATTTGTACTTTAACACCGTATGACTTTCTGTTTTCACTTTTTATTTTTCCTAATTTACTTAATACTATTCTCCTTTCTGTTTTTCTTCTACAAATTTGTACATTAAAAGTAATGATTTAGATGATCTTTATCTTTCAAATAATGAATAACTAGTCTCCGGATTATTTACGAAAAAATATACGATCTATATTTGTAACAGTTGACTATGGCTAATAGTATTATTCCTTTGATCGTTACAGGCGCATATATGCGTCCAACCAAAGGCTTTGGTTGTTTACTATTGTCTCATGTGTATGTTCGGTAACTGTTTCTATCGTACACGTCTAACAACGACCGAATCCTTGGATCACATACCGTTCACTCGAAACGATTCAACTTAGAACAGCTCGCAATCAAAGGGTTAACCATTCATTTATAGATAATAAATATAGAAATATATATAATAAATGTGGTAATGAATAATAAATAAAAGTGGTTTTATATAGATTACACATCTATTAGCTTACCATTTATTATAGTACTGTTTCAAATTAAATTGAACTGAACTGAATAACTACGGATTGATTCTCTTTTATATTTTTCTTCTGTTCTTTTCGAAACTTCCTGACCATTCCTAAATGTATTCCTTTACTTTCGATAGGGAATATTCGAGAGGTTTCAATTCGACGTAACATTCGATTTATTTTGATGTTCAGAATATATTACGTGCCTTCAAAGTATACTTTTAGTAGAATTAATCTAACACGCGAGTCAATATAGAACCGAGAGATACTTTACAAATAAAGTAAAATCGTTTTACCGATTATAGACGCCGACTATAATCGGCACCCATTACGAAAACGTTATAAATTAGTTGGTATGGAAATAAAGAAAGAAAAAAAAATAAATAAATAAAATAGGATTTAATAAAGTTTGACAAAACTAATGCATATTGGATCCTCTATTAAGTTGGCCATTTTTCGACATTTAACAGCGCGAGTTTACGAGTTTCACGAACACCTTTATGGTGGTAAAGGTTTCCGCTTGTCCATCGCATTTGTCTCTTCGTAAAACGTAACTCGAGTATCTTTATCTCTCTCTCTCTCTCTCTCTCACCCTTTCGTACAGAAACCTGGAACGGAGTTGAAGGCGGATAAAGATGATACATATATATATATACTGATAGAGGAAAAGAGATAAAGATTTATAACAAGCCAAACTCTACGGACAATGCTAGTTTCTCTCTTCTCGTACACGCTCGGCCACGAAATGGATCTACATTATTGCCCACAACTACGAGCCTTTCGTTTCCGCTTTGTAACGCGCGCGTTTTCAAGGCCCGTTATGAACGGTCCAATGAAAATAGGATGTTGAGCTTTTATTGTAAACCTCAGAGTTGTATCCCTTTCTCTCTCATTCTCATTCTCTCTTCCATTTGTTTCATTCTAATATCCTTTTATCTGTCTTTCTTTCTCTTTCTTCTACTTCGTACACTTTCACCCATTTTCTTTTTAATCGAAGAAGAATTGCAAGATAAAAATCTTTGCGAAGCGTTTCAAAAACGATTGTACGAATCTATTTGATTCTTTATTTATTTTTCTGCTCTTCTTTTTTTTTTTTTTGTTCTTTTCCCCTAACTCCCTTTCCCCTTTTTATATTTCTTTTTATTTTGTATGTTCCTCTTTCAATCGCCAATATATGAGTATACAGTTAGTATAGTGACTCTTTCAAAATCAATATATGATATATAACGATACTTCAAATAAATTGGAACAGATTATCGTACACACGTTGATACTTTTTCTTCTAACTTTATCGAAAGTACAAGAATAAGAAAATGATAAGATATTATATATATATATACATAATATGTAGTTATCGTAAACTATGATGACAGAGAAAATATTGTTCATTGATGAAAAATCGTAAGGGACCCATCCAGAGACGATATTGAAACGAGTTCGATATTTTCGGTAATATAAAAGCTACCCCATCGAAGAAGGCAGAAACACTATTCACGAGCAATATCATGAAATACATTGCCGATATATAGAGCAATTGTATCACCCGGTATAGCTGGTGAATACAACTTCTATACCCTTTTTTTATTTTCGGGAATCGTTCACAACGATTTCCTGTCGTAGCTTTTGTTTGACTTTGGATGAAATAGAGTAGAAAGATAAAAAGAATAAAAAAAAAAAAGAAAAAAAAATACGCCAGGCAATCTACCAAAAAATAATAAAAAAGAAGAAGATAAAAAACAATATTTCCGATGTTAAAGAAAATTATCGGAAAAATGCACGCGGGGAAAATATTTTGTTATATACAAGAATTAATTAAAATTAGAAATAGTATCAAATAATTCAATATTTCATTATCATTGAATATAGAAAAAGAACTTAAGAAAAGAATTAACATTACATAGAAATGTGTATATTATATTCGTTTCTAATTAAAACAACAAAATATTTCGTTATATTATCCAATCGGCTAAAATCATATCCTATATCACAAGATACGTGTTGTTCTTTTATTAAATAATAAATTAATAGGACTATATATATTACATGAAGTGTTGATAGATTTAATGAATAAAGAGAAATCATCGAATGAAAAATAAAAATATATGATGAAAATAAATTAGATCGCAAATAAAATCATGGATATCCAATTAGTAGATTAAGGAAATAAATAAAAAAAAAAGAAAAATATATATAAAACTAAGGTAAAAAGAAGAACAGGGTATAAAAATAAAAGAATGGAATCGGGAAAGAAGTTAGACGTTAAGGTATCGACGATTTAGAGAATAAAAGGCGTCGTAAAAGTCATTCGTTCGTTGGCCAAGGGAAGATTTAGCATCGTTGATGGTTGGAATTGGAAGTGGAACCGACCACAAGGGATAGATAGAAACCCGTTGGTTGTAACAAGAACGCGACAACCTGGCTAGTAAAGTAAAGCTGTGCAATGCGAATCCACATGATACTCTCTCTCTCTTTCGCAGTGTACGATTTATCGCTGACTTCTCGCATTAGTGTCTTTTTCTTCTTTCTCTTTCTCCCTCTTTCCCCCGTCCTTCACCCCTAACCCCTCACCCTATCCTTTACTTTCTTCTAGTCACCATCTTCCTACCATTCGTAATCGTCGACGTGTTCTATCTTCTTCTCGGTACTACTATGCTTCAACTTCTATAAACGAACTACCCTTACACCCCTTTTCAACCCCTAACCAAACCCCCTCTCGCAACACGGTAAAGTCACCGCAAAACTTCTCGAATATCACTGCGGTTTAAACGTAGCCGTTTAAAACCAAACAAAATGCGAGATAATACTTTGCTACATATATATATATATATATATATATATATATATATATAT
>NW_014569759.1:83355-86754 GCF_001313835.1 Polistes canadensis | reverse complement strand
CCCCCCCGCCCGTCTCCGAAAGTTAATAGAATCAGGATCGAAATATCTTGGAAAACGTTCTGTTGACTATTAACCAAAATCACGATTGGAAACGTTCGTATAATTAAATTCGAAAGAATTAAAACTTTAGTAATTAATTTACACGAAAGTGTAATCTTAAATCTTGACAAATTATTTTCAATAGTAAATTTATCTATCTTCGTACGATCGTTTTCTTTTACGTCTAATAATAATAATAATAATATTAATAATAATAATAATATTAATAATAATAATAATAATAATAATAATGATAATGGACGTTTCCGAAATATCTCAACGTAGACGTATTTTAAATTCTTACACCTGAAATTGGCGTAATCGCGAATTCATTAATGCGCGTGATCAATCATCTCTTCGCGTTCCGTGTTAAGCAAAGTACCCCGCGAGATATAAATCGTTGTCAAAAATACATACACACACATAAATATATACATATTTACGTATACGTGTATATGCAATTTTAAAACTAACGAGACTCTAGTACGTTCGTAAAAAAAACTTTGATTACCAGACACACGTATATATATATAATATTCGTTCGGTTCGTTGAACCTTTTAAATAACCAATTAAAGATTGCAGATAATATATATATAAACAAGAAAATGTAAGACAAATTAAATAATCGTTTCGTAAAAATTGAATCGTTAATTTGTATGCACACTTTGTTGATCACGTCACACACGTGTATATGCAAAATTATTCTTTATATTTAATATCATTGACAAATAAATATTATATGCTTATATTATATCGGGGGAAATATTTTTTAAATAAAAAAGATAACCTTTCTAAAAAAAGGAAAAAAAAATATAATTGTAATTTAATTAATCTGTTTTTGTACATTTCGACCTGGGTGAGAACATTCTTTTTATATTTAATGTATTTGATTATTCTGACGAAAATTGTCCAAATTTGGTAATCAATTCTAACGCAATTTTTATGTAATTTCAAATTAAAAAACTTTCTTTTAGTCTTATAATAATTGTAATTCTTTTTTTTCTAATTTCTAGATAAACATCACATCGAGATGACATTTAAAACAGTTTAAATAAATCATTGTAATTTCGCTTTAATATTATTTAGCCAATCAAAATTAATGCGTTATAACTCGAAACTACCCTTATTCATTATAAAGTCACGCTTTTGCTTGTCTAAATTTATACACAATTTACATAGATAGTTTAACTACTAGTTTACATAACGAATTATCTTTAATATATATCGAATACATTTGGATCTAATTTAGAATACATTGGAATGAATTCACGTTAAAATCAATACACTAAAATATAATATATATTTATCTATATATACGAATAGATTCGTAAGAAATGTTGTTTGAGAAAAATAGAATGTAACAATGCTTTAGAAGAAAACTAAATTTACAGATTCCTGAGTGTGAAAGCTATTTCAATGATCGTGTTTGAGAAACAATCTATGTACGAACAAAAAGTGTTTTCTCCACCTTTTATACGATTCAATAAATTTCTTTGTCAATTGTACAATCATTAATTTACACGGTATGCGAATCACTTGATTTCGGTTTAACGTGGTCTGACATACGCATAAATAACATTACATTTTTATTAATAAAATTTGTTTCATTTATTACGTATGTATAAACTTATGTTTAACACGGTCACAGGAACATACGCACAAATAACATTACATTTCCATTAATAAAATTTGTTCAATTTATTACATATAATGTAGGTGTACACAAAAATTATTGGAATTTTTTAAATATCGAATAACCATTATTGAACGATCGTTTTTAAATTCTTTTGCAACCGTTTGATTTATTTTAACAATGGCTATTGTTAAATTATTATTTTCAGTAATTGAAAGAACATTAACGAACCAATCCTACTTACGTATATCGAAATTAACATTAAACGTATCGAGATTTAATGCATACCTATTCCTGCCGTGATTGGTCAAATGACTTTTTAAAAAAAATATATATATTTTCATATAGAGAATGAAATTTTAACCACACACAATTGAATAATTAAACAATATACCTCCTTTTATTTACAAATGAATAATGTGCATTTTATACGTTTTCATCGAATTTTTTTTTACAAATTACTGAACGTGTTTGTCAATATTAATGTTAAATAATGTTACGTTGATTTGCGTATTGATATTATAGTTTCGAATCTTGTCATGTGAAAATAATATTAATTAACCCTTTGAGTTCTAAGGACGCATATATGCGTTTGATAAAAGTACCCACCGTGGATTATTAACGCCGCATATACGTGTTAATCAATATAAATGCAAATAATATAAGATTGTTATTTTGCGTATTAATTATTAAAACAATAATTATTAAATATAATTTATTATGACATCTAGATTAATAATAATCAATCAACGGAAAAACAGTCGCATACTAATAAATAAACTATTCTAACATTTTTACAAAACATTTCATTTTTAAAAGTATTCAGCAGTCATAGAATTAAAGAAAAGAAAAACCTGATTAAAAAAGAAAAATATGCCGTCGTGCACATTTTACTTAATAAAAAAAGTATAGCATTAGTACGAAGTGTACTAACGCATACACTTGTTAATTATTGAATAATACATTAAAAAAAAAGATACAGCATGCCAGCCAGCCAGCATATCGATTATTTTTTTATGCGTTTTCGCATACCCTATCGCTGCGAAATAAAAAAAAGTGTGTTTCTGCTGATCATGATCATCAAATTAAAAATGTGCAGCAAAGGGTTAAATAAAGATACTAAATGCATATGAATATTACATTAATCGAAGACGTTTCTGTAACGTGTTCCGCCTTGGATATAATCGTTGGATGGTGGTGCTGTCAACGCTTAGCTTCGTGTCCCTTCGATTTCAAACTCGGCCGACATCCAGGTCACGTAGGTACATACGTACGTACCTTCGTACGTATGTACGTATGTAAAGGGATAGGATAGGATGGGATGGGATGGGGTAGGGTAGGGTAGGATGGAATGAATGTGTGAGCAGAGGAGTGGGAGGTGTAGGAAGAGGAGGAGAAGGGAATGGGATGGAATGGGGTGGAATGGGATGGGATGGGATGGGATGGAATAGGATGGTTCGAGGAGATCGAGGCACATCCAGCCTCGTTATGCGGATGGGTTAGGTCGTACGTCGCTTCGTACATTCCGGCTATTATTTGCGAGATCGATAACGGTTACCTAGGGGTACCCCGCGTACATCGAACACAGGAAGAGAGAGAAATTACAATCGTGCGATGCATATCGCCTAGAGGTGCCAAAGATACGCCTACGAGTGAGAGAGATCAAGTTATACTACATGGGATTCCAACCACGATTATGTTCTCTCTCTTTCTATATATATATATA
>NW_014569759.1:74378-83290 GCF_001313835.1 Polistes canadensis | reverse complement strand
GTATATATATATATTTATATATTACACTCTCACTCTCAATTATTGTTGTGTTATGTATTGTAATATTTCTCGCATGCTGCATACGAACGGACTAGCTAATTTATGTATTCCCTTTATATGTATATACTATATATATATATATATATGTACACGTCAAGATTCTCATATTTCTCTATACAAACGTGAACTAGTGTAACGTAGCTTGTTGTTCGTTTCAAAAGGTAGTACTATATCTGTAAGCTTGATATTGTTTCGTTATAGAAACTTAACGTTATATATTTTTGTGGTTTAGCAAAATGGTATATCCTACACGAAATGTTAACCATTTCATTTTGTGTTAGTTTACATTCTTAAAGGTAGATCTTGTTTGAAAATTTATATAGAAATTTATATTTATTTTAATTTGAAGATATTTATAATAAAAATTGTATGTATTTGTGTGATCGATTAAAAAAAAAAAAGAAAGCAAAGAAAATGTTCGTTCATCTTTAAAAATCATAAATTTTTCCATTTAACTTTATTTTGAAATATAATAATATGAGCTTATATACGGTTACTATCATTCTGTTTGGAGTTTGTAAAATATGTGAGGGTTTTATTACGACAGAATGCAACAACGTCCAAGGTAGATAAAGTTAGTTTTGAAGGATTACAAGTATAATATAGACATCGACTCGTTGAAGTTAACATTATAGGTAGGTAGGAATTTGCCTGTAAGTGACTAAGCATCTCTCAGGTGATCTTTGGAGTTTTCGTTCGCGTTTATACGTCATGGTAAGTTTAGTATATCGATGTATCGATCGAAAAGTCTCCTTCTAAGGTGAAGAGAACTTTGTAAACTCGTGACATCGACGATCGACAGTTTAATGACGAGAGATATCGTTTAAGAGGTAAACGGATTTATTTACGTGATCCTTGCTAAAAGGATAATCTCAAAATTGACAAAATTGCAACACTCTTTTTTTATTTTCTTCTTTTCTTTTTTTTTGTGTTTTACTCTTCCGATTTATCATCGAATTTAATACGATGCAAATCTTTCTTTCATGAATTTATTAATTCAATGAATATATCTTTTTTTTTTTTCTTATTCACTTTTATAATTCGATTAACGCGTGTTAAAACGAAATGTTTTTATAGATATATTATTTGAAAGTACTATTTAAAAGAATATTTTATTTTCGTAGAACTATACGACGACCTCGTTTTCCGGCGTTAAAACGACCTACCGTAAAAATAAACGCGATGGAATAGTAAAATAATATCACCGAACTCTCCTCGTCATTTATTCGAGTAATGTCTTTATTAATTAGATTTTATTATCTTTAGATTGATTTTTAATTTGACAATGTTCAATTAAAATTGTTCGTTCTTTACTTATTTCTTTTTTTTTTTGTGTTCACTCTCCTTCGTAAGAGAACGACAAATATATAATTCACGATAAATGATTCGTTGAGATTATTTTTATGTCGATTTGCATGACGATTTCTTTTTTTTTTCTTTTTACAGCGTAACAGTAGCTTTTCTTTCTCTCTCTCTCTCTCTCTCTGTGTGTATATGTATATACATATATGCGTGCAAGTATGAAGTTTCTCTTGGGAACGTAGATAAAATCGTAGAATCTTATACGCGGGGTATTAAACGAGCGTTATTAACAAGGATCGAGAAAATAGCTTCACACTCGGAACCGAGGTTATTGTTTCTTAAGTTACGATAGCTGGGAATTCGCAGATTCTCACGTTGTTAAGCAACAATTATAAAATACTTGATATCTCTGGGAGAAAAATATCTTCAAGTTTCAAATTATTTTTCTATTTCTTTTTTTTTTTATTTTTATTCCTCCCCCTTTTTATTAACGATAAATTTCACGCGTGTATCGAATTTCTTTAATAAATATTTTTCACAATTCCAACGTCTGCTACGAGTAAAATAAGAGTGGAAAAAAACAAAAAGAAAAAAAACCGAAGAAGATGAAGAAGAAGAAGAAATCTTATTCCGCGTATACTCTTTTTACGAGCCCTTCTCGATAAATCGTTGAAAATATCAGGGGTTGTTGTTGCTTTAGCTCCGGCTTGTGATATCCGTTGACGGGAGAATTTCCTTTAAATCAATTTCCTTGGCTAACGTTATTTATAGAAGCATTAACGCATTACTGAAATTAGGTGGATCGATAAAACCATGAAATAGTTTCTATTGAATACATCAATCAATAAATTAGAAAACCAAAAAAAAAAACGAAGCATATATGCGACAAGTGGCATACGATAGAAGATATTTTTATTTTAATATTTTTGTTTGTTTGTCCATAGATACAATCATGAACAAAACTTATTAACATCGTTTCTTTCGTAGATTATTTTTATGGGACGATTCCCATGTTCAAAGGAAATAATGTTCTTAGGGTTGTAACGTTCGTTTGTAGAAATCGTCTATTACTTGGTCAAGTCAATCAGTGTTGTAATTATGTTTACGAGATGCAACCCCGACGAATGTAAACGCGAATAACTAAACGCGTCATAGTAAGAGAGAAAGAGAGAGAGAGAGAGAGAGAGAGGGATTCTCTTCGTAGCAATTGCAAGCAAATAGAAGCCGAGGCTATGTAATGCAGTTTAATCAGGTCCAACCTCTGCGAATGCGGTTGATGGTTGTGTCGGTAAATTTCATTACGTTTCTAGTCTTCATTCGTTCGAAGGCGACGATACACTGACCACGTTGTTGTCTGCCATTCAATCGTTCGTTCAATCGTTCGTTCATTCGTTCGTTCGTTCATTCGTTCGTTCGTTCATTCATTCGTTCGTTCGTTCGTTCATTCATTCGTTCGTTCGTTCGTTCGTTCGTTTTGTTTCCTATTTAAAACGCGAGTTTGTTACTTTCGATCTACGATACGTTCCGTATCATTTAAACAAATTTCTAGAATTTCTACGAACGATTCGCTAGATCGTTGCAATTCGTTAATGATAGTAGGATTTGTTCGTATATTTCATTCGTTCTCGTAGTTTTATCCAAAGATTTTTGTTATCGTTGATATTCGAATTGATTATTTTCTCTGAGAAAAGTTTTAATATATATTTAATAATAATAATATTTATTTATTTATTTATTTATTTATTTACACTATTTCGATTGACCTTTTTATAAATCTAACAAACTAATTACCATCATAATTCTTCGATTTTTCTCAATATCGTTTAAAACTTTCCCATATAATCGAATACTACAAAATCTAACGAGACAATCAGTATAATTAAGGTGATGATTTTAACGTGAAGACATTTGCGTATGCGTTTGTGTTAGGAAAATGGCATAATTTGCAGGCAGGCAGGCAGGCAGGCAGGCAGGCAGGCAGGCAGGCAGGTAGTCAGGGTTGTACGTCCGTAAACGTAAACGTGCAAACGGAACGATGCTCGGGTTGTCTCTTGTTTGGACGCGATCGAGCGAACGTGTCAGTTCCTCGTCCTCATCCTCATCCTCATCCTCCTCTTCCTATTTATTCTCAACATCGTCCAGTCGAACAAAACGCATATACAGAAGCAGCGCGTGCGCGTACTAGTTTGCGCGTAGGCTTATGCACCCGCGTTAGAAACCATTGCACAAATTCTAAACGATCGAAGCTCATCGATCTATCAATCGATCGATCGATCGATCGATTCATCGATGACGACAACAACGATGACAACACGTTAAAAGCACGCATGGGGAAGCTTTCTGATAGTCGATGTGTTCATCTTCCCGGAGATAACCGATTTCACAGCATTTCAGATTATTTGACGGCAGCTAGACCATCCTCCTCCTCCTCCTCCTCCTTCCCGCCCCCCTCACCCCTCACCCCGTCACGACCTCGCATTGCTGGCATCGAGATAATTGCGCTTTCATTAATGAGTCATCCCCCGCCCTCCCCATCCTCTACCCCAAACCAACCCTGGTTAACTGTCCGCTTCTATCCGTCCCGTCGACGTTCGTTTTCTCTGCTAACAGCACGATGATGTTACTGGATATATACGCAAAATCGGTGCTAACGTTTATTCGCAAACCTTTTGATTTTGGAATATGAGAGTGAGAGAGAGAGAGAGTGAGTGAGTGAGTGAGAAAGGTAGAACGTGGAAGTACTTAAAAAGATCAAATATATTGCTGCTAGTATACGAAGAGAGAGAGAGATAGTGAGTAGTGGGATAGTCAAACATCCGGTATACATACATTTATTCGAAAATTTAATTGCAATCGTTTCATTTATTATCTATCAAAAGGATTTATTTTAATTGCCAGCTTGAGATAATATAGAAAATAATTTAACGATTAATTTCACTCTATACTGTATAACATATATATATTTGAAATATTTTCATGTTTACTGCTACACCACCTCGTCGTTGAATAATAATTTCATTAAAATAATTTTCATACCGCGTTTATCCGTATGTAAGGAACGATAAATAATTAGCTCGTGAGTTACTACTACTACTAATAATAATAATAATAATATTAATAATAATAATAATGATAATGATAATTATTATTATTATTATTACGGGCAAAATTTGTTTGAACTATTCCATATCATTTTCTCGGACAAAAAAGAAAAGTTATTTGGTTAAATGGGATAGAAATAGTTGGAGAAACGATTTAAAATACTTTTTGTTTTTGCAAATGATTAAACTTTTCTATGCTCGGAGCTATGTACTTAGCGTTAGTTGCGATTTTCTTCCATTATCATCCCGTTCGTTCATCCGTTCGTTCATTCGTTCGTTCGTTCGTTCGTCTTTCGGGTTTTCATTTAAGCTCTGTTGCGTTTTAATATTTCTTGATTAATCATCGAGAGAAAAGATATCATAATCGTTGTCGATAAGTATAAGTAATAAGTAAGTCTCGAAGTTAAACGATCCTTTTCATTACTTTTGTTTCATATTTTTCTATAATATTCTTCGAGTTATGAAATGAAAAAAGAAAGAAAGAAATAAAGAAAAAGTAAGAATGGGGTAGAATATTATTTTAACAACGTGTAAAAGCTCGCGAGATATAGATTAAATAATATTGCTATACTCGCTTTTTTTTTTTCTTTCTTTCTATGTGTTTGTCCAGTTGAAAGTGGAAGGTGTGCACGAGTTGGTTATATTTTTGTTTGGGCCTCCCCCTTTTTTCTTTTCTCTCTCTCATCGCTTGGCAAAGTTATCGAGGTGAAAAATAAGGGAAACTGAACTCCGAAGCGGAAAGGAAAAAAAAAAAAAAGAAAAAGTAAAATAGTGAAAGAGAAACGAAGAGAGTCCTGTAGTTATTCCGGAAGCTGATGAACGGCCGTCCAGCGTATCTCGATATTGGTTGGTTGGTTACTTCTCTCTTTCAAACCTCTTCTATCTCTTTTTCCCCTTCGATGTATTTCCATTGTTAGAGAGAACAGTAATTGGAACTTGTCCGAGACTCTACCTTCGTCGATGGTCGTTTCAGAGTATCGTGAAACTATCGTCTCCTAGATTCTAATAAAAAAGTCTAAGCTTTTTTTTTTTTTTCACATCGTCCGACCAATCTTTTTTCTAGGATTTTTAATTTTTATTTTTATGCTTTCTTTTCTTTCAATTTTCAACATGTCTTTCATCTTTTTTTTATTATTATTATTATTATTTTTTTTTTCTTCGTATATTAAATATCATTATCAGTTACATAATATGAATATTTATTTTGGATATCGCGTGCATGCAAATTAATATAAATTGTTAAAAAAAAAATATATATATATATATCTAACGTAACGCTCATCGAAACAACATTACAATCATTATCCGTGATTTATATATTGCAAATAGATTATACAAGTATTGAAAATAATTCAAATAAACGTATTATGTTTAAAACAGAAATATGTAATTTCGTCGAAAGTTATTACTAACGTTGGTAACGTTTCTATAGCTGAAAGATTATTCATTTCGCTTACGTTCGTTTCACTCTTATTACATCTTTTTTTATTGTTTTTTTTGGGGATGGGGGTGGGTTCCACAATTGAACGTTTCGTAGAATTTATTTCCTTTTTTTTGCGTTACAATTAAACCCGTTACCAAGTTTTACGTAATATTTGGAATATATAATATCGTTTACAATGATTTTTATTCGTTTTGTTATATATCTGTCAATGAATAATTTCATTTGTTGATCTATTTAAGGCCTCTTTTTTTCTTATTCTTTTTATTTTTTTTTTTAGTTTTCTTTTTCTCTATTTGGTTTGAAACTCGATGGCGCCGGAAAAGCTAAGAAGAAACTTTTACTACACGTCGGATTGGCTTTACCATAGACGCGAAAAGGCGTCGCGACGCGGATATTGTTTTCGTTCTCGCGCCTTCTTCAACCACCCAATCCCACTCCCCCTTTATCTTCGAGTACTATCATTTCGTAGCTGTGTTGTCGGTAGGTGGTGGTGGTGGTGGTGGTGGTGATGTGCACCTTTCGAATATACTTTCCTATTTTTTTTTCTTTTGTTTCTTTTCTCTATTTCTTCTTCTTTTTTTTTATTCTTTTTTTTTTTTGCCCTTTTACCGTTTCTTCTTCTTCTTCTTCTTCTATGTTACTTCTTTATCCTGATCGTACGAACATGTACTACCGATCTTTTTATTTTTCTATTTCTATTTCTACTTCGATGAAACGAGACTGTCGAAAGTTATCTTCTTCGAAGAGAGGAATAAAATTTCGTACGCGTTGCCATTCTTATATTTCTTACATTTTTCTTTTTATATATATATATATATATTTTTTGTTTTTTTCCATTACCTTTTTCTTTTCGCTTTTTTATTTTTCCTTTTCTTTATCGAACTTTCATCAAAACGTTTTTATCTCCAGCTAGCTTAACTCTTTCGCATCGAACACATCATATATTTCTTTTTTTCGTCGCGTTTTCATTTAGCGTTACGTCTAAAACATTTCTGAATATTGTTATTATTATTATTATTATTATTATTATTATTATTTTATCATATTTCTTCGTATTCTATTTTTTTGCGGTTGAGTTTAACTCGTGTTAATTAAAAATTGACGCGAGTCGCGGAAAAAAAAATACAAACCCCACCCTTCCTTCCCCGATTACCCGGAAGTCATCATATGGGAACGATATATATTTGCAAGGATTAATAATATTATTATATTATCGCGACAAAATTCGGAGAGACATTTTTATTTTTCGTCGAATTATCATTCAATATAATATATTAATTTGAATGAATTAAATTTACATATTTTAATAATTATAAACGTTGATCTTACATAATAGATAACGACGACGACAATAATTGATTTATTGCAACGGTCAACACACACGAAACGATTTTACGATCTCGTCTCAAATCGTTCGACGAATTCGAAATCGGCGTAGCATAAAAAATTGGCAAATATTTTTTCCCCAACGCGTATCGCGTTTTTTGCCGAAACATATTGAACAAATATTTTTACAATGCGATAACAAAAAAGAAAAAAAGAAAGATAGAAAGAAAGATAGAAAGGAAAAAAAAAACGAACTTACATTAATTCGAGCGTTTTTAATACTCGCGTATTTTTTCTCTGACCCCTTACCCCCTTAACCCGCCTCTTTATCTAGTTTCTTTTGCACGGGGGGAAAACAAAAAGAAAAAAAGGAAATGGTAAAATGAAAAACGAAAAGGGATTCGTATAAAGCCAGGGAAAAAAGGAAAAGATATTTTGTTATTAACAAAGAGAAAGACAATGTAAACTTTTCTTGTGTAAATGGGGAGTGGGTGGTGGAGTACAGGGGGGTGGGGGTGGGAGTGGGGGATTAAGGCAAAGGTATTACATCGTGAAACAAGACGCAAGAGAGAGATTGCTTTTTCGATGTTAGTTACTTCTAGGAGAAAGTGTTATATGAGAGAAACGACGAAGTGTAGTGAAGAAGCGTGTGGGCGTATCGTTGAAGAAGATAAGAGAAATCCTTTTGATACTTTGTAGCACTTTGAATTCGCAGTAGGAGGTAGTTACCATGGTTACGCGAGTGTCATGAAGTGTTAAAAGAGGAATGGTGAAGCTTGGTACGAAACGAAAAAAAGAAAAAAGAAAAAAGAAAAGAAAAAAAAGAATATATTGCACAAAAATGGAAAAGTGATTAAAGCTATTAAAAGAGAAAGAAATAGAAAGAAAGAGAGAGAGAGAGAAAGATAGATATAACCAACGAAATAGACGAAAAACTATGACGGATCTAATATAAATAATAATAATAATATTAATAATAATAAAATATTCGGATGTACCAAAATTTCGTGCGTTTATCAATTAATATTTCTAAAGTAAATTTTTTACAACAATAAAGAAAAAAATAAAAAGAAAAACCAATCCATTATGCAATTTATAACACAATAAACGCACGAAATTTTGCTTCGCATTAATATAAAAATAAATAAAAATGAGAAAGATAACAAGATTAGCGAGGAAAAAGGTAAAAATGTAATAAGAGAGAAAGAAAAAGAAGAAGAAGAAAAAAAAAATATAATCCAAAGATATATATCATCTTTCCTAGGATGATGTCGCAGTTTATCGTTTCTTTAGGTGACTTTTAAAACTCGCCTATCAAACTTCAATTTGTACGACGTTAGTCGCGATAAACTTCTTGCCAAGTTGAATCTCTCGGCAAGCAAGCAAGGAAGCAAGCAAGCAAGCAAGCAAGCAAGCAAGGAAAGAAGGAAGGAAAGGTAAGGAAAGGCAAGGCAATACCTCGTGCGTCCGTTTCGAGAATTTTAAACGGCACGTTTAAATGTAATTTCCATCGTGGTGCCAAGATAACTTCAGCCGATAGGTGTATATCAATTTGTTGCTTCTCAAATGGTTATATATATATATATAATTATATAGTAATTATTATTGTATATATTATTATATATTAATTATATAGTAATTTATATATATATATATATATATATATTTAAATTTTTATT
>NW_014569759.1:62440-74353 GCF_001313835.1 Polistes canadensis | reverse complement strand
TTTATATATATATATATATATATATATTATTATTGTATATATTATTATATATATATATATCGAAGATGCCGAACGAAACGAGACGGAGAATACGAAATAAAAAGAAAGAGAAATAGAGAGAGAAAAAAGAATATTTGTTCTTTTTTTAGTAACCTTTTTTTATTTTCGAAGAGTGGCGAGGGCAGCGGTCGGGGGGGTGGAGAAGTGATGGGAAGATTGGCGAATCGATCACTCCTTCTATTTCTAAAAGCAACAGTTTGAGTTAATTTTTAATCGAATTTGCCATTCGCATTTCGTTTCGTTGGAAAATAGAAGAATAATCCAGTCGGGGCAATATTTCTTTCATCGTGCGGCCTTTTTACGGGAGAATAGCGAAAAGGTCGTACCAGATAAATTTTCATTCCTGCTGCATATTCGATATATTCCTATATCGATGTCTATAGATACCAACCAACCGATGTAGTTCGAGATACCGGAACGAGAGAATGAGAGAGAATGAGATGATAGGTTGTACTAATCAGGGATACACCTGATAAAATCGTTACATAGGTTTAAATTGAGATCGGAAATAGGTACACGCGTGTATTACGGATTATTTTTACCACCCTTCCCCTCCCCCTCCTGCTCACCCCCTTGTTAACAAATCCAACTTGTTATTTTTTCGTCCACAATTAATGTCCGATTTCGCAATGACATTTTAAAATGATTCGATGTAATCAATTTGTTTGCAAATGCGAATCAGAATAATAATACTTTTAACGATTGAATAGAAAACACTCACATGGCACGTTAGAAAATTTATTTCTTGTATAGATACTATTCGATTTTCAAATATATAATTAAATATAATCGTACGAACAAAAATTTCTTTATTGTAAATATCTTTCTCTTCTTCTTCTTCTTATTATTATTATAGATTCACCGATATCATTAAAAATTCTTTTGCACAAACGAGAAGAAGAAGAAGAAGAAGAGAGGGAATTAGTACTATTGGCTAAAGAAAAATATTCGTGTTGAACACTCCTTTTTTTATTTTTTTGTTTTTTTTTCGGCAGGTTTAACTCAAAGTTTCTCTCTCCCCTTTAACTCAGTTCCTCCAAAAATCTCGGAAATATAACCGAAGTAGAAGAAAATAAGACTTTTTGTTGGAGTTAGGACACGAGAAAAAAAAAAAGTGGTAAATGATTGTTTGAAACTTTATCTCACGTTTCGTGAACGATGGTGTGTAAGGGGATAGAGAAAAAATAGATCCGGTTCTGTGTATATGGCAGTCCAAGAAGAATAAGAAAAAGAATAAGAATAAGAAGAAGAAGAAGAAGAGGACTTCGAGAATGCAGTATTGTCTTTTCCCTTTATACCTCTTCTCTTTCTCTTTCTTTCAACTCTCTTTCTTGCTTAATCCAAGCACTCTATATATCCTAGGAAAAGGTTTCTAGTTGGATAGAAGAAACCATACGCCCGGATACTCTTTTTGGTACGGTAACAAAGTTCCCGAGAGTGTACGGTGATAGTACATATAGTAGTATTCCCTTTTTCCTGAGGGCAATGAAAAACAAAAGGAGTGGAGAAGTACCACGACCACCACGTCGAGCATGGTGGAAAGAAGAAGAAGAAGAAAAAAAAAAGAAAAACAAGAGAAAATGGGGGTTGGGAGGGGTTGGTTGGTTGGTTTTGGTTGGTTGGTAGAAGAAGATGAAAAGGAATAAGAATAAGAAGAATTGTGGTTGGTATATATCGTTGCCCATCGTTTTGTCGCGTGCCATATTTCCTTCCTCTTTCTGTATTTTTATTCTTTTTTTTTGTGGGAGGAGGTTGGTGGGTCGGGGCGAAGGGTTGAAGGAGAAGAGATTTTTATTATTATTTTTACTATCACTCACTTTTTACGTATCTCCTTTTTGCCATCGAAAAAAGGGATACGAGAGTAACCGGAATGTTTTTTTACTGTTAAAACGAAACAAGAATATTCCTCGAATGGCTAACAAGACCAGATACATTCATTTTATTTTTCTTTATTTTCTTTTCTTTTAAATAAAATTTATAGCAACTCTTTAAAACGTCAACGTATTATTATCGTCGTCTACTAATAAAAAAGTAAGTAAATAAGTAAATACATTTTGTTATATTCGTGGGATAATGTGCTGGACACATTTACTAACTTCTTCTATACATATCTCTCTGTACATATATATATTAGCTGACTCAGCTATCCGTGTTTTCAGTTCTTCGTCGTCATCCTCCTCCTCCTCCTCTTCCTCCTCCCCTCCTCCTCCTCGTCGTTGTCATAGTCGCCATTGTGTCGTTTAATAGAGAACCATTGAATCGACTAGAAATAAACGCGTTGTAAGCTACCATATTCTCTCTTTTCTCTTCTAACTAATACAAACGCAAGATGCAACTAAACAAAAAAAGAGAAAAAGAGAGAGAGAGAAAGAAAATATCATGGAAAAGCTCTGGATATTCATGGGGACATTTTCCGTTGGATTTTCTTCTTATGGTTGGGCGAATTTCAACGGGGCTACTCACTCACACATGCACTCATTCACTCACTCACTCAGGTACACACGTTAGCAAGAACAAAATCCAATGGCACTATAGTGCATTTATGACGTTTTCAACGATGAAGGGTAGAAAATAAAAGTGTAGGTGAGACTTGGTGGAAAGAGGGGTGTGGATGGGGGAAGGGGGATAGAGAAGGAAGGGTAGTAGTCGTATCGAGAACGAATGTAAAAGCATCCCGTGTAGAAAACGGAAACGGTATATGCATGCACGAACGGACGACAGCCGTTATACGAGGCGAGAAAATATAATCGAGACGTTTCTCTTCGGTGAGAGCTTTTCTTCTTTCTCTTTCTCTTTCTCTCTCTCATACACACACTCTTTCCCTTTCTTTTCTTTCTATCTTTCTATTTCCGCATAGAAAAGAAAAGTCGATATCCGACGAACAGTCGTTCTCGTTCGTTGGCGAGTTAGATGTGTCTTCTTCAATATTACCGTTTAAAGTATGCGTGTTTGCATTATATTTTTTTAGGTATGTGTATGTGTTTGCATATGAGTCCTCTACCCCACGTATGCAGGACGTTACTATTTACACGGTGTGAAGCAATAGTAATGGATTTATATAATTATTTTATTTTTTCTCTCATGAAACTTTATAGAAATCTTAACGCGTTATTTGATATTTTAAAATAAGAATTTTTATTGTGGTTATCGCGTTAATTGTTGTAACGCTCAAATGCGTATCGATTATTAACATTTTAACTATTTGGTGTACGATGGTATTAACAGTGTCCCCATATTTTTGATGCACCGTAATGCATGATGGAATATTTTTAATTTCATCCCGAAATATTGCAATAACTGCATGTGCGCATAGTAGGAATAGTTTAATTATAAATGTGATTTAACTAGTTTTGTTTTTACATTATGCGACACGTTTATTAATGAAAATATATAAATTTTGTTTAATTTAAAACTTAATCAAATTTCTATGCAACGTAAGAGAGAGGCTATTTTTTTTTATCCGAAATTTTGTGCCGCAAAGAGTTATAGGATTTGAAGAGTTATGACAAATAGAGAGGATCGTTATTGATATTGTTATAAAATAATTTTGTTCCTTTTTTTGTCAAAAAAAAAAGAGTTAATGGAATTTACCGTAAATGCAATTTATCTAATATAAATGTATGAATGTATGTGTATGCGTATACTGTTGATATGGGTTTATACAAATGGTAACTACTCCAGATAAGATCGAAATCATGTTCATTTTATAATTGAATCAAATATAAATGCGAATAGGGAAGATGGTTTAGTAGTTTAAATTATGCTTTCGTTCAATATTTTCTCACTATGCTCGGTAACTTCTTAATATGTTCTTCTTGTCAATGTACTATTTTACTTTCTCTCATATATTTTTTTTTTTACTTTAAAATATAATAAAAGAGAGAGAGAGAGAGGAATAAGATTTTTCGTGCAACGTTTCGTCAGTTATTATCTATACGTACAAATTTTATAATCAAATATTTAAATTCTCATCTTTTAACGACATAAATATAAAAAAAAAGTTTAAACGTCGAACGTACGATATGTGCATAATATGATGATAAGCATACTCGATTAATTTATGGATCGGTTCGACGTTGAATTCGTTTAACATTTAATGAAAGAGAAACTTCCTGGAAAAGATTTGTAATTAATATTTTTATTGAAGATCGAGAGATGTCCTTCTTTTTTTTCCTTTTTTTTTCTGCTTCGCCAATAACTTCCAATGATATACTGTAATGCGCATCATAGTTATATTGATTGGTATCTTTTTTAATATTTACAAATTCAAAATGCAAATTTGTTTTATTTTTTCTTTTTTTTTCTTTTTTTAGATTCCTATCGGTGTCCTAATTTAGAAATGTTGTTTCCGTCTTTGATCATTTTTGGGGAGGTTTTTTTTGTGATTTTTTTTTCCTTCTTCCTGTAACTACTAGAGCTCGTAATGAAAAAGAATTTTCGCTTCGTCGCCAAATAGAAACTTCGTACAAGTTCATATAAAATGCGGATTTTGAAGATACGTTTTTGCGATTTCTCTTTCTACGTGTGCGTAGTTGCCGGGAGAAAAGAAAAAAAAACCGGGGGTTGAAAAAGCCGCATACGGAATTTTCATTAATTCCATTATTTATTCATTGGATGCACTTTTTTAGAAATTAATTCCAAAGAATTTCACGCGCAGACGAACATTTGAAATGCAAATACGTTTTTACCGAATATACACTACGCATACACGCATATGGGAATTATCTACACGAGACTTTTGCATTTTTCAAATATATGTTTTTTTTTTTTACTTAATTTTTCTTCTTCTTCTTATTTTTTACATTAGACCAAGGAGAATTACTTTTACGAGCCCTTAAATAACCTCAACCCTTTTATTTATCGTTTGTAAGTTACCTCTCACGTGACAACAGTACTTTGTCTTTTAGGTTGTATATCATGTGAAAGGTAATAAGAAATTTGGGCAGAAAAACAATAAGCACGAGTCTGACTCGTGGTTCAGTTGTTTTAGATACTTTCTTACTATATAGTTACGTGTAATTATTATTATTATTATTATTATTAACAAGTGAGACTCGTGGTAAGAAATTTGATCCTAAAACAATAAGCACAAGCCTGACTTGTGGTATTTCGTTCGAATCAAACGTAAACTATACGAGTAAGACTCGTGGTTAAGTTGTTCTAATATTCATTTTGTTTAGGTTATAATTTTTTAAAAGAAATAAACAACCCTTATATCTATCATATCAGTATCAGTATTATATATATATATATATATATATATTGCTATTAAAAATATTATAGATTTTAAAAAAATATAAATTGAATTAATTTAAATCCATATACGAACTTTTCAATCAAATTCAAATAATAATACTCGATGGAAAATTAAAATCCGAAAGTTATATTATTATCTTTTAATTCGAATAAAATATTCATTCCAAGTTCGATTATGAGAAGACAGTAAGGGAATGGTTTTATATTAAAAATAGCAAAGAATTTCTATTCGAATAGAAATAAAGGGACGAAACACGTCCAACTTATCAAAATTAAGTTCTACTTCTTTTGTTTGATGTCCAAATTCCCTATGATACCTTCTTGTTAAATAAAACATTTCTGTTTCCTTTCTCTTTTACGATACTCGAATCTATGTGTTGAATTTGGTTGATAGGTTGATGGTGGTTTTCTAGAAACTAACAGAACCACTCGAGCCTATTTCGTTTTGTTCAGGTAAAGTTCGTACGACTGACAGAATAATGGCGTCGACGGAAGTAAGCGTGGATCGAAAGAAGGATCGGATGTCGAGCAAGGCGACGGAAATTCGAAGAAAAGAAGAAGAACTTCGTTATCCACGGAATAGCTTCGAACGTCTGCCTCTTTTTACCTTTTTCTATTTCTATTTCTATTTCTATTTCTATTTCTCTCTTTCTACCTACTACTACTACTACTTCTTCTGCTTCTTTTTCTTTTTCTTTTTCTTTTTCTTTTCCTTTCTTTCTCTTCTTCAAGAAGGTACGAACAATTCTCAGGAAGAATTTACGATAGCTGCACTTGGTTTCGACTTGCTCGCACACGATCGACAGGGAAAGGACGACCTCCGAGCAATTTCACGAAAAGTCTTGACGTTTAACGTCGATCTTTCACCATTTTCTTTTCCTTACTTTATTTTTTTTATTCCCCCCTTTTTTTTTTCTTTTATCTTTCTTTTATATCATCCTCCTTCTTTTTCGCATTCAAGTTAAGAATGAAACGTTACGTAAGAATAGCAACGAACGTGAATAGATTTGGAGAAACGTTTTTTTTTTCTTCAAATTGATATGTAAGTCAATTTGTTTTTTTTTTTTATTAACTGCTTCGACTGCTATATGGACGCATATATGCGTTTGTCAATATTAATGTAAATGTTTTGGTGATTTTAGTGTATTAATTATTAAATATAATATGATTTTAAAAATAAGAAAAAAGAAATGACCAGTCGTACGTTTCGTTTTTATTTGTTTCTGTTTCCATATTGCATAAATATATATATCTGTATTTTTTATTTTATTATTATCTTTATATTTGATCTTTTTATTATTTATCTATTTACCTTTATCTAGTTATTATATTATGTATCTGTATCTTTTTTATTTTCATTTTTCTTGGTTTCTTCAAAAACGTAATAGAACTGAAAGATAAAAAGTAACATTGTATATTTTTGACATAGCAAAACGAAAAATTATTTTGCAACGATAATCGGACGAATGTACGAACGAATAAACGAACGAACGTTTCACTTTCTACGATAGGTATATTTTTCTAGGTGTATGCAGGCCGCATGCACGCATGCACGCACTCGGTGAAAGTGCACGTGCACATGTTACGCGTTGGTATATTCATATATGTGTTATATTTTATTAGTATTGGTATACGTTCTCTCGTAAAAGCTTATATACTTTATACTACACGCTTATGCTCGATAATATCGTACCGTTTCGAGATCTATCGAATGGAACGGAGCTCGTTTTTATCACGCTTCAGGATCGATTCGATTTATCGTAATTCTCCAACGGGATTCTCACGTACGCGTTGTTGGAAAGTTATCGATTTTTTTTCTTTTTTTTTTTCAATTGAAAATATATATATAAAAGAAATGTCTTTTTAAAAATGATTCTTTTATTTTTATATCCTCTTGTTATAATACCTAGACGTGAGCGTACATAAATAGACACATTTTTTTCCTAAAACAGATATATAATTCTGTTTTTTTTGCGTGATCTTGAAAACAAATATTATATAAAACATCGAACTCGTGAAATAACTCGTAGTTAAAATAAAACAATTGCTGAATGAATTTTTTTCGAATAGAAAATGAATCTTCTGGAATAGAGTAAATTCTAAATTAGATGTACACGTGATTCAGATACGCGATTAGTTGAAAGAAAAAAATAAATCGGTTAACTATGAATAAAAAACATTTAAAACAAAATTACTTTACACACCACGTTGCTACGTTATCAAATTCATTCGCAATATAAGAAGAAACAAAAAAGTCGATTGCAAGCAAATACTGTGAATCATAAAAACAAAAGGGAGAAAAAAAATGAAACGAACGAACGAACCAAAGATTGAACTAGTGAGTCTCATAGTTTCTTGTGATAGTTTTTTATTTAAATATTCAAGATCAATGATAAATCAGCCAAGTTGGGGGAGGAGGCTGGGGGGGGGTTGGTTGGTGGTTGTTAGCATAACGTATAACGTTAATATCTTCGCGAAGCGTAAACTCTCTCATTCGTAAAAAAAAAGAATCTTTTTCCAATGGGGGTGGTAAAAAAAAAAAAACAAAAAAAAAGAAAGAAATAAAAAAAAAGAAAAAAGAAAAAAAAAACTTCGACGCGTTTGGCGTAAAGCAGCAAGTGAGGCACCTATTTGCTTATACACACCAGGTAGTATTTACTTGACGAGATTTTCGCACGAAGTTTCTTTCTTTACGTTCACCGATGCACGTGCTAGAAAGAGAGAGAGAGAAAGAGAGAGAGAGAAAGAGAGAGAGAGAGCGAGAGAGAGGAGAAAGAAATTTTTATCCCAGCGTGTAAAAGGAAAAGCTTTTCTACGTTGCCAGAGCTAACGTTAGGTATATTTTTTGCACAGCTTTTATAGAAGAAATTCGTGCGAAACGAAGTGGATGTGGTGGGATGGTTGGATGGTTGGACGGATGGATGAATATCTGACGGTCGCTTCTTCTACTACCACTAACTATCTATGCGTGGTGTTAGTATATACATATATACATAAAAAAAAAAAAGGAAAACCATATAAATCTGACGCATCGTTGGACGCGTTGAATTTAATACAACCGAAATTTGCCGTCCTCGCGAATGTAATAAAACAAAAAGAAAAGAAAAGAAAAAGGTAGCCTTGATACACCTCGACGCTAATTGATTTTCTCTATGAATACTTTCTTACTTTACCTTTTCTTTTCTTTTCTTTTCCTTTCCTTCTACAATGATTTTAATTTCGTTTAATTTCTCTTGTCGTATAAAAACAAAAAAAAAACACATATATTATACCTATCCATTCTAATAGATTCGTATAATATATTTTTATTAAACGATGATATGTGTGTGTGTGTGTGTGTGTCAACATATATTAAATGTAAAATGAATAAGGGGAGAACAAAAAATATCTAACACGCATAGTAAAAGATTTTTCCTACAATAAAACGAACGTTGAATAATTGACGGTCATTACGTCGTAATACTAATAATAATGGTTGCAGTATTATATGTATATATATATATATATATATATATATATTTATATATTTCGTCTTCGTCGGTAGTAGCAGCAGCAGTAAAAAAGAATGGAAAAAAAAAAAAAAAAGAATATAGATAGAAAAGGGTGTTTCTATTACAAAGGTATCTACCTACCAACCTACCGTTTCGCGATGCGTGACAATCGCCGGTGTTTCCTACATTTTTGCTTCAACTCGTGCGACGTTTCAACGAAATTAATGACCCATCTACCACCCCCTACCCTTCCCCTGCCACCCCCATCCCATCCTATTTCTCTCTCTCAATTTTCTTCTTCCTCTCTCTCTCTCTCTCTCTCTCTCTCTCTCTCTCTCTCTCTCTCTCTCGTTTGCACGTTCATAGGGTCATTAATTTTCTTCTAGCGGAGCTAAGGCGAAATAAAAGCTCGGTGATACCGGATAGCAATTAAAAGGGTACCCGCCATATTCCACTACCTCTCTTACCCTTCTCTCATTCGTACTCCACCTCCTCCTCCTCCTCCTCCTCCTCCTTTTCTATCTTCTCATCGTTCTTCTTCGGTTACTGCTTCCGTCCATTCTTTTCATTCTTCCTGTACTGTTTATACGTGAATTCCCCGTTTTTATTATCTTTGCGAGAAGTAGAAATATTTTGAGGAATTTAGTGGAAGAAAAGAAAAGAAAAAAACAAACAAATACAACGAGAAACTGTATTCGTTATATTCTAAAAGAAAATTTTATTACGTAGGGGTGTAGTGTCGATGAACGAACACACGCATGTGTATTATACGCGTATAAAATATATATATATACGTACTTATCGTATTAAAATTATTTCGAGAAAAATCCTTTTAGGATCTCCGCTAGAATATTTCAAATGTACTATTATAAAAATGTTCTCTGTATTTTACACATAGTTAATATATCTATATCATAAGAATTTGTATTCTATATTTTATCCATGTTATAAATCATTTAAAAGAAATTTTCTTTCTATTTTTCTGATAGTTATATTACATCATACAAATATTTTTATTCTATAATTTATTCATATCGAATCATTGAAAAAAAAGAGAATGGAATAGAAAATTGTCATTCCATTTTTCAAATAGTTTATTACATCATCATATACTACGAATTTCTATTCTATAATTTATCCATATCGAGGTCTAGTATGCCGTATCGGGATTTATCATGAAGATGGCAATTGCAATGCACTTATCGTTATCGTTTGGTTTCGGCTGAAGTCAGTCGAATCTCGTTCGATCCTACAAGGCAGATGGCACTATCCATTTTAGAGTCCATAAAAAGGACCTTTAAAGTAACGAGAATGGTGAAACATCGATCTTTGCTACGACCAATATCCGCCACATTATTATTATTATTATTATTATTATTATTATTATTAGTATTATTATTATTATTATTATTCGGAAAGACTTCGGTGATTTTCTAACAATTTTTCGTATAGAAAAGTGAACGCATCTTTTATAGGGTGATATCAAAGAATAAAATTAAGATTAACAAAAAAATAATCGAAATAGCTCGAAAGAACTTTTTTTAATCGTTCAAATTATCTCGATCTACATTTCTATTATTTATTTTTATATTATGTGTGTGAAATCTTGTATATATTTATAATATTAATATATGACTATCAAGTTAAAGATAAAACAAAATAATCCAATCAATCCCAATAAGGTAGAGGAAATACGATCTAGTTATGAAAAATTTATTTTCTCGTAATATTTCATTAGAATCTCGTTTATATATAATCGGACAGTTTATTTTGATTCGTTCAAATGAAATCAATTTCATCGAATGAATCAAATTTCGATCGCTTGATATTTAAGATTAATAATTGAATAGATATTTATTAAATATACAAAATATATTAATGAAAGTATTATCCGTTTAAGATATACGACAATTTTAATGTAATCAATTTTTATTCATCGAATCAAATTCTGTCATATGTTTTATATACATAATATTAATAATAGATATTTATTTAATATATAAAATATATATTTCTTTAAAAAGTTTTTAGTGGGGAGGTGTTGGGTATAGCTGTGTGTGTTTGTGCCCGAGAATGTATTCTTTTCACAATGTTGTTTAAATAGTAATTTGTTATTCTATAGAATATCAAAGTATTATGATCGATGTCTAGGAAAAACTGGAAGAATTTTTCAATTTCCGACTTCGTCTGAAGGCTCTTTGCATTTATAGCAATGCCGAGGAATTACTAGCAATGACTGATTTCCGGCTTCGACGGTAACATATATATATATATATATAGTTCATATATCTCATAAAAGCTTTGCTCAAGTTTTTCTCAGCTCTCACGAGGGGTGGAAAGTTGGGTGGGGTGGGTGGTTGAGAGAGAAAATGGGATGAGGGTGTATGTGCGCAAAGTCATCATTTTATTTCACCGATGACAGCTTTTCCTCTTTCGTATCTTCTGTTTGGTCAATCGAGTACCCTTTTCTAGTCTATCGTGAGACGCGTGACACTTGATTCTACGAGAAAGATAAAATTTTCCCTTTTTTCTAATCTCCCTTCCTCTCCACCCTCCCCCCTCCCTCTGTCACTCTCTCTCTCTCTCACACACACACTCTCTTTATATCCTTTCTGGGGTAAAGGCCGAACTAGTAGAAGAAGAACAATGGACAGTTTTATCAGAACTGTGTTCTCTTTCATCTTCTTTCAGTGGCAGGCAGGCAGGCAGGCAGGCAGGCAGGCAGGTTTCATCGAGCTTCACGTCAATACTCTTGACGAAAGAATATGCGTTTTCTGTTCTCGTATATATTTTCCACCTAACAACGACACAACGACGTGTGCACAAACTTTCGAGATCACAACTTTGATATCTTTCATCGAATATATCCTATAAAATGTATTCGAAAATATAACAACGTTTCGTTTCTTACTTTTTTACTCTTTCTAATAAATGTTTTCTTTCATCTTTCAAAGAAAAAGAAATATGAACGAAAAAAAAGAAAATATATAAAAAGAGGAAAAGGATAATTTTTCTCGTGCCAATATAAAAAAAAAAAACAATTTAATTAATCAATTTAAATATTATATATATATATAATTTTTATTATCGAATTGCATTTTTTTTT
>NW_014569759.1:53546-62407 GCF_001313835.1 Polistes canadensis | reverse complement strand
TATATAATAATAATATATAATAATATAAATAAAAAATATATATGCGATCATCTAATCAGGTTAATTCGATTTACAAGACTCCTTGCATTATATCTTTTATATTATTTTACATTATAATTATTATACCCAACTTGTGTTTCTGATCATTTATTTCATTATTACTTTTCAAAGTTTCCACGCGTTATTTTCATTATTTCTTTGAAATAAACTTAAGAAGTTTCACCTTTCTCTCTCTCTCTCCGACTTCTCTTTTCTTCTCTTACATTAGTATTTTATATTCATTGCTATTCATGGGAATTGTGTGTATCTTTCTTTCCTTTTCTTAATTTTCTTTTCCTTCTTTTTCTTTTCCTTTTTGTTTTTCTTTTATTTTTTATTATCATCATCATCATCCTTATAATTATCTGCTAGAGTAATTATTATTGTTTATTTGCACTACCATCTCCTTTCTTTTTTATTCCTTTCCTTTTTCTATTATTATTTTCATCTCTTCGAAATAAATCGTTTGTATTCTTTCTCCTTTTTTTTCTCTTTTTTCTTTCTTTCTCCTCTTGACACGTTTCATTGCATGATAATTTTATCTCTTTCCCCCATTTCTTTTTTTTATTTTTTATTTTCGTTTGTTTTGCTTGTTCGCGTTGGTGTTTTTCCTTTTTTCTTTTTCTTTTCTTTATTCCTTTTTTTTTTTTTTCTTTTTAATTATCATTATTTTTCCTTTCTTCTTTACTCGCGCGATTATCTGCTTGCGTAACCGATTAATTTTATTTTCACACTCGACGTGTGCGTCTCTCTTTCTCTTTTTAATTTTCTCCTCGGGAAATAAATTTGATTTGCAACCTTTCTCTTTCGATTGCTAGTTATTATATTTTATAGAAGAAACGTTTTTTTTTTTTTTTTCACAAACGTGTTCTCGATAATAATATATAATTTTTTTTTTTTTTTTTTTTAATTTTCTCTTCACTTCTCATTTCTTTCCATATTCCCAATTTGATTCTTCCCCCCCCCCCTCCTTTTTTCCCTCTCGACAACGTACAACCTTATAATCAATTTTATTTTCTATTATAACGATCGTTAAACACATTTTCTACCTATCGATTAATGAACGTCTTCTCGATTCTATTTCATCTACCGAATTGCATTTTAATCTTCGTGCGAATTTTTTAATTGCCTTTTTATTTATTTCACGTAAACACGTAAGTTATGTTGCGTTTATATCGTTGTTATTATATTTCACGCTTTCGTTAACACGTATATAAGTGTAATATCCCGATTTTAGGATAAGTTTGCATTTTTACGATTGCATTTTTGCATTTGTTTTGTTATTAACGTATGCTTTACGATAATTTATATAGTACGATGATCGTAATAATGGAGAGGAAAGGGTTTACTAATTTAACTAATTGTAAGATGTGCATAACATTAATTAAAATTATATTTTGTATTAACGTTTAAACAAAAAAACATCAGTCAGGAGATTTCTCGTTTGTTTCTTTTTTTTAAACTCGTTTCTTTGTAAACTTTTGTGATGTACATTTGCATGAAGGAAAACTTGCTTTCAAAAATATCATAACCTGCAGAATTACCAAACTTATTTTTAAAAAATCCATCTTTTTAAGCTAAAGTTAACCTAGATATTTTGAAACATCTTATGCAGAATGATTTAATTTTTAAAATAATTTCAATTTCGTAATATACGGATCCTTTTTGAGTCTGGTAATGGGGTTTCATTTTCATTTGTATTTTTTTTTTTTTGTTGAATCCAACATCAGCAGGCCCGGCGCAATTCCCTTTCCATTTCGTACACGAAATGTAAACGTCATTTACCTTATATGTCACGAATTTGGCTAAATAGATGAGTTTTCCAAGAACCCCGTTAATAATTCAATGCGGAATGCATGGGTTAAACACGATTAGGTAATATTTGACAGATTAAATGGAAATGATATAAATAACACGAGATCGAGAACTATTTTTCTTTTATGAAATTTGATTGGGATGGGAAAGGAAGGAAGGAAAGAAAAATGGAAGGAAACTTAACCCTTTGAGTGCTATGGACGCATATATGCGTTTGATAAAAGTTGATACGCGTGTTGTTTATCAATGTGAATGTAAAATAATGTAATATTTTTGCTTGTATCTTGTCAGATGAAAAATAATATTGTGAGAAACACAAAAATTGTAATTATTAATATTAACATATTTTATTATATATACAACATATTATATATATATTATTATTATATATTATTATATTATTATTATATTATTATATTATTATTAATATTAACAATTTGTTAATGTTAATATATCTGGTCAGATTAATAATAAACTATTTCATTCGTAGAAAACACTCTTCAATTAAAAGTATTCAGCACTCAAAGGGTTAAGAAAGGGCCATGCCTTGCTCTCTCTCGTATTAGATATTTTTTTTTCATCGGGTCTACCTATTTTTCAGGAGAGTGGTCACGTGCGATGATTCCTTTGAATCAACGCGTTGAAGGAGGTAAAAAGGAAACAAAAAAAAACACCATACATATCTTCTTCCTTACGTACTCATCTATCTCTTTTATCGGTTAAAGTACATCGATCGAATTATTTCGTTCAGTCGATCGAGTTTTCTTAAAACCAACAGGAGTAGTAGTAGTAGTAGTTGTTGATTTAACACGAACTTACATTCAACCCTCTCGAAAAAGAAACAAAAGAAAAAGAAACACCCAGACAATTCCGTGTTTTCTATGGCAACGAATGGTATTAAGAATATGACGTTGAAGATAGAAAATCGTGTGTCTGTTGTTTCTATTTTTTTTTTTTTTTTTTAATCAATTTTTATCATTTCTTTTTCGTTGCGCTAATTTATTCTTTTACTCTTTGTATTATCTTCTATATATTGTGTGTTTTAACGATTTATTCGTAATATTTTTTCTATTTTTTTAATAACCACGATTTATGTATATCCTTCTTTTGTGTTTTTATATTAATATATTATAATATATTATTTTATAATATTATTATATTTTAAATATATATTAATTATAATATTTTTATATTATACATATATATTTATATATCTATTCAGATTATCTCGCATATTTTAACGAAGAACATTCAGGATATAATAGAGGGAAGAAAAAAGAAAAGTTTAATATTAGGATGTAATACAGATTTATATTATAATAATAAATAAAATGTTTTGCTTAATAATAATAAAAAGGGACACTTATTTACGAATCAGTCCGCGATATTAAGGAATAATAAGTTTTTCCTCGAACTTTTTTTTGCCGAAACTTTAGAGAAAAATGTAAAAAGGAAAAAGGAAAAACGAACAAATAAAATAAAAAAGGAAGTAGAAAAGCTTAAGGTTATTTTCTTTCTCTCTCTCTCTCTCTCTCTTTCTCTTGCGGAATAAAATTTGCTGCGAAGGAATGATATATATATTAAAGTACTTCGGAAGATTTTAAAGGTTGAACCGAGAAGGAAGAAAACACCGAGACCGACGATTAACTTCATTGAACTCGCGTATAACGCGTTTTATTTTCTAAAGTGTACCCTACGAGTCCCTCAACCCTCCACTCCCCCTCTCCCAACCCCCAACGTGTTCCACCGTCGGTGGTGGTTATTACGAAAGGCAATTTGCGATTCGTCCGGAGCGGTGGTTCCGTTGCGGAATTTTTCGAAGGCGACGGCACACTGGTTGGGCAATTTAAAAATGAAAAAAAAAAACAAAAATGAGAAAAAAGGAAACTAGCGAATGTGCCCCATCCACTCCAGCATGGGAGGTAACAATCGGATTTTTAGGATAGAGAGAAACTAATTTTCCACTTCGTTTTCTATCTATTTAACCGTTCGTTTCCTCGCTCTATGGTTATTATTCCTTTCATTTTTTTCTATTCTGTTTTTTTTTCTTTCTATTCTTTTTTTTTTTTTTCTATTGATCATGTGCGTGGAAAGCGAATCGTTTAAACAAAAACGAAAAGAAGTTTTGTCTTAAAACTTAACCCTTATGCATTCCTTCGGATTCTCTGATGCAGTCCTCGTTATATCAGAATAAAATAAATAAATAAAATAATAAATAAACACCTAGATTATTTACAACATTTAGAATCAGACCTATCGAATACCGATACACGAATTATTTTAGTCGGTTACACAATAAAGGATCCCTTTTTTTTTAAAAACAAAACATTTATTTTTTAAGATTTAAATTATATGATCCAGATGATAATAAATGGGCTTCGAATCCTTCGGAATATTTCCCAATTATTTTGTCTCTTCTTTTTTTCTAGAATTTTTTTCTACAGATCTCGGCAATGTAAACGTACAACATATACATATATATATATAATTTGTATTGAATTTTATTTGATCAATTAAAAAATGTGCGATAAATTGAACGAAGAGAAAATGCAACCGATGCAACCGATGAAAGATACGTTTATTTGAAATTTACTGGCGTACGTCAATTTAATTAAAATATCATTTCTTATTTATACGCTTTGACGCTTTGATTAACAAAATGACTGAGATCAAATAATTATAAAAATCTTTTTATAGCACGGTATGAAACGAAATGGGAACCCGAACACTTGTAAATTTCTCTCCTCTTATTTTATATAAATATTATATAATAAAAAATATATACACATATATTATATGTTAATGTTTTAATAAATAATATGATATATTATATGTTACACATACATAACTATTTATATTTCTTCTTCTTCTTATTCTGCTTTTTAATTCACGTAAAAATTAATTCCATGATTTTTTTCTTTTTTCCTTACTCTCGTCTCGTTTCTTTCATCATACTCATGGGTCACCTTTATATTTCTCTTTACCATTAAACTACCTTTGCAATCGTATACGATAATAAGAAGAAAAACTTATAGATACAAAGACTATTCTTCTCGTGATCGTGTAAAAATGCAACCTATTGCACTTTTCATTCCTCTCTCTCTCTCTCTCTCTCCCTTTCTCTTTCTTCCTATCTCACTCTCACTTTCTCTTTTATTTCATAAATTATTACACTCGTATTGCAAATCCTTTCTTCTTTCTACGAAGTTAACATTAGAACAAGATAATCGTAAGCGTAAAAATGATAACACATAACGCAAAATGTCAACACCAATAAGAAAGGAGAACCCATAAGAGAACATAAGCGACGGTGCGAAGAAATGGTGGTAGCGGGGGGAAGGGGGTGGAAGGAGGGGGCAGGAGAAGAAGAGAAAGATTTTGTTCGGCCGAGTTGAGATCACCAGTTGTGAAAAGGGCTCGAAGAAGAGGCGGAATTAAATTGAAATTTACTAATGATGATAGGGGTGGTAGTAGGCGGAAGGGGTTGGTTTTTTACCCCTGTAATTAACATAGCTCGTACTTCCTGCTTCGTCGGGCGAGAAAGAATGTGCCGACGAATGAAAGAGCGTGAATTAAAGAAAGAGAGAGAGAGAGAGAGAGGGGGGGGTTGAAGAGGGGAAGAAGAAAATAGACGCAAAGTTTTGTTAACGCGGTTTCAACCAACCTCCACCCCTCGCCCTCCATCCCCATCCCCCATCGCCGACGCCAACGAATGAATTTATGCACCGAAAACAACGGCTCGTCGTACACCACCAATTAAAACGCAAAAAGGAAGAAATAAAAGATAAAAAATAGAGTGGGAGGGAGAGAGAGAGAGAGAGTGGGAGAGAAATAAAAAAAAAATAAAATAAAAAAAAAAGGAGAAAAACGTTCAACTCGTAGCATAGTTTTGTACACCTTCTCTCTCACTTCTTTCTCTCCTTCTCTTTCTCTTACTCTTACTATTTCTTTTTTCTCTCACTCTCTCTTTCTCTCTTTTTAAACTCGTTCTCGTGTGATATCAAATATTAGATAAAGAAAAATTAAACCTTTAGTGCGATATTTTTCTGGCAACATTTTTAAATCGTTTCCGTTGAAAATTGACTTATTTAATATAATAGAACGTTATTTAAATACAGAGGGGTAGTTCATCAACTATATTACCATCTAAATATTTTCGTTATTATTTATAATATAGAAAAATGTTATCATTAAGTGCTAATAGTAGTGGACTACCCTGCATATATATATATATATGTATGTGTGCGTGTGTGTATGTGTGTACATAGTGATTTCCCCACCCATGATGTTTCAAAAGTAGACGAAATGTTAAACCTTTGTTTTTTATTTCTATTTTATTGTTATTAATTTTGTTTGTTCTATTCGTTTGTTATACTTTTTGTTTTTTTTTTTTGTTTTTTTTTTGCCGTTTCTAAAACGCGAATCGATTTTCTCTGAAAATGATATTACGATTGGCAATTTTTACAAAAGCACATACGATACAATACAACACAACACAACACAACACAACACACAACATTCGAGTTTCCTGTTTCATCAGACCTACCGAATATAATTCGACTGGTTCATGTTGCAAAGTTTACATTGGATCGCGTGTTATCGACCATAATAAAAGAGAAGAGAATCTCAAATAAAGTTGAATATTTTCTTTTTAACGCGACACATAAATATATATATAAAAAAAAGAATTCGTATATGTGATTTTATATATATAATAATATAGATGGGAAATATATGATCAAATTGAACAATTTTTTTTGACAAACTATATTAACCCTTTCAGTATGTTATGAACGCATATATGCGTTTATTAACCCTAGAACTACAAACTTATTTTTTAAACCTTCCAACTACAAACTTGGGTATATATTTTACTCCAAGATTTTTTAGTCCTAAAAAAACTGTTCTGATAGCAATAATCAGACTTTTAAGTATATGCATTTTTTTTGTTTTTTTTTTTTTGTTTTGTTTCATGTCAAAGAGAATGGTAAAGAGCAAATTCAATTTTACTAAAGTTTAATCGGTGAAAAATCGATTGAAATAAATGAAAGTACTGAAAAACGATCAAATTATCATTTAATTTAAGTCTACATGGGGTATAGACATCTATCCCAGTTAGTAGTTTTAGGGTTAATTTTGTTTTTACCTCCCTCGCGTTTGAAATTCTTTACTTTCTTTTCATTTCGACATAATAAGTTTCTATTATATTAATTTTGAAGTTTTCGATTACCGGTTAGCCCACACGGTTATGTGAATCAAATCCAGTGCTGGTCACCAATGACCCCCCATGGCAATAGACGCGTTAAATGATCATGCGCATGCTCGTTTACGTTCTCTCTCTCTTTACCCTCCCCTCCCGTTTATAACGAGCTCTGATAGAAAATCCGTAATCGCGAGCGGATTCGTATGTTTACCGTTTGTACACTTTCGTACACTGCTTCGTTGCAAAATATTTCCAAAATTCTCCCTTCTCTTTTCCTCCTCTTCTGCTATTTCTCTACTGCAAACGCAGCCATTAAAACTGATCCGTTGGGGAGAGAGATTGGTGATTGGTGGAGTTAGGTGAGAGTGGGGGATGGGGTTGGTGAGGAGAAAAGGGCTGACGTTTGAGGCTTTTCGATTTTATCTCGTAAATCATTGAAATTTCTCTCGTCTCCGAATATCCCAATTCGTATCTTTTCCCCTACTCTTCTATTCATGAAAATAACAAATACATATATTTAAAGTAGAAGGATTTAAAATATTTATGAATAGTAAATCCTCTTTTTCTTTTTCTCTTTCTGTATTCATATACTATGCTTACAATTATTTTATAATAAATTTATATGCACACATTGACGCGCGAATTTTTTCTACCTCTTTTCCATAAATTTATTATACGTTACTCGTTACATTATATTATTATTATTTTTTTCTTATGTCTATAAATTAATTACGATATATATATATATATATATTATATGTAAATGGATATTAAAATTTTCTACTCGACGTAATTTTTTTGTATCCAAACAAAAAATTATTTTCTTTTGTTTGAATATGATAAAAGAAGACGTGAAAAAAAGTAAAAGGGGGTTTGGTAGGAAGAGTTGATGAGACGACATTTCATTTGCGATCTAAGAATATTTTTTCTTCAAGGAGGCAAACTACTCCGGTGGGAAAGTTAAACGAAAAAAAATATAGTTTTGAGCGGGGCTGGTTGTTCGGTTGGTTGGTCGGTTGGTTGGTTGGTTGGTTGCTAGTAAGCAACCGAGGGTTTTCTCATGTTGAAAATAAATCTCAAGGGGTGCACCGATATATAATACGCGGTACAGTTTATAAAGTGGCAATCCTTGAGAGAAAAAGAGAGAGAGAGAGAGAGAGGGGGAGAGAGAACTGAAGATAAATTCTGGAAAAGTTGATGGCGGAAGAGGAAGAGAGGAAGAGAGGAGAGGAGAGGAGAGGTTAAAGCATGCTAGCCATTTTTATATAATATTTTTTTTACAATTTTTTTGTTTACATTAATCATCGCATGATAGTGTTGTTTCAGTTGACCTAAAATCCATTTATTTTTTTTTATCTCTCTCTCTCTCTTTTTCTTCCTCTTTTTTTTTTCCAACCTCCCGAAACTCATCCCATCACCGTTTATTCACGAGTATTAAATAGCATCGGACAGATACGTGGGAACAATCTTTGACGTACAGGGCTTGTTGTAAAGCTCGTTTTTAATTCCCGTCAAAGGTAAAGCGCGCGAACAATTGTAAAGACTCGAATATCCTTTGGAAAACTATTCCGGATAAAAAAAAAAAAAAAGAGGGTGGAGGAGGAGGAGGAGGAGGATGGTTCGCGTGAAAAATGAAAGGTGTTTTATGCTTTGATCGAATCGTCTTTTTTTTTCTTTCTTCTTTTATTTTTATCTTTTTTTTTAAACGGATATTTTTTGATTCGCAGTTATTAATTTATTGTTCACTTTTTTTCTAATCGAGATTAAAACGCGTGGCTTCGTATTTTTATATTTTCAATAAAAT
>NW_014569759.1:4443-53515 GCF_001313835.1 Polistes canadensis | reverse complement strand
TATATTAGTAGTAATTATTAAATGATTATAATATAAAATAATAATCTGTCTTCGTAATTAATTAATAAAGAGTTGACCAAAAAAAAATGTAATAAATAATATCGATAGATTATTTTCAATTGTTCGATGTTATTTAGGTGATTTTATTTGAAATCTCAAACAAATCAGGCACTCTGATTGTAATTAAAACAATAATCTGTTATTCGCAATTAATTAATAAAGAGTTGACCAAAAAAAAATGTAATAAATAATATCGATAGATTATTTTCAATTGTTCGATGTTATTTAGGTGACTTTATTTGAAATCTCAAACGAATCAGGCACGATTCTCTGTCGATAAATTTGTTCCTCGTAGTAGGCGAAGGTGCAAATAGAAATCAAATGGCAGATTTAGACGACATAGATGATATAGAAGCGGGTTGAAAATGAAAGAGAGTCTTTTATAGAGTGTCTACGTGTTTGTACGTGTGTGTGGATTAGAGAGAAATAGAGATAGAAAGAGAGTGAGGGGGAGAGAGGAAACGCTTTGACTTTGACAGTAATTGCATCCACCACGCCCACGCATACGTGAAAAGATTTCGGTGTGCAAAAACAACGATGCGAACGTTTTGGTATGCGATACAACTACAAATTTCACCCTTTTGGATTTTCAACGTCGATGATATATATATATGTATATCGTTTTCGAAGTATCATACAATTGCAAACAGAACTTAATTGAAATTAGTATGCGATAATTAATAAATTGTTATTTACGAACATCATTATTATTGTCATATAAAACTGCTTATTTCCACTTAAGTCACATCATTATCGTTTTCAAATTTACGTATAAAATTTTCTACATAATGAATCGTTTAAATGTAATACACGAAAATTTAAATTGTATTAGTAAAACATATATATAAATGTATACATATTTAAGAGTATTATAATAATTCTAAATAATAAGATAAAACGTAACTACTAGAAGGATTCTTACTCGGTATGTTTTGTTTGTTATAAAACGTATAGGTATAGTAATCTCCATTGTCAGTTAATTATAGTACCATGCCAGAAATAAGTAGTCGTGATCGTGTAAGATTTATTGCTGGACTGACCATTCCCCCTATTGTGTTGGACATGATTTATAGTCTTAATTACATTTAATTATACTTACAGTTTAGACGTTGGATCGGTTAAAATCATTTTCGTGGAAGTAAACTTCGATATCTCTCTTATGCTTGTTAACATTTCAAATACATACATAAACGTGGACGTATACATTTACAAGATTTCACAATATTTGTGAACCGCGTTGCACCATAGTTTTAATTTCTCATGTTATTATTATATATTATGGTTATTTTCTATATTAATAAAAATATCGGGATGAACCAAAAGTTCATATTGTATTATAAACTGCATAATGAATTGTTTTTCTAAAATTTACTTTTGAAATATTCATTAATAAACGCACGAACTACTTTTTGGTTCACTCTAATAAATCAACCCTCGTGGAATTGAATAAAAATAAAAAATATCTTCGCAAAATTGGGGTTATTTTATTTGTTAAAATTTCGTGACCGAAAAAATGGTTAAAAGAATGTACCGAATCCAAAAAAGAATGCATGGTTAACTGATCTTCTTCGTCATACGATACACACGAGAGAAACTGTCATATTTCCAATCCCGATTCCTATTTTTTAAATATACGTGTATATATATTATTTTTTATTTTCTTCTTCTTGTTTGAAATTTTTTTTTTTTTAATTGCATATACCGATAACGAAAAAAAAACAGGAAAAAATAAACAACTACTACTACTACTACTACTACTATTACTACTATTCTATTAGTCGAAACATCGCACCGGGGTTTATTTAGAGAACCCGAGAAAAACGTTGCCCCCCTCTCCTCTCCCCTTTTTTCTATTTGGCACAAACACGGGTCAAAAACAAAAGCCCTGACGCGCACTTTTATTGGATATATGTTTTTCTTTCCATTTTTTTTTTTTAGTCGGTATAAGGGGGTGGTGAAATGTTAGATGAGGAGGAGGAGGAGGGGGTGGGGGTTGGTATAGGAACATAATCCATTGAACCGCGTATGTGTAAACCAAAAATAAAAATAGAAATAAACAAGAAATAACGATTTTAACGACAAAGCTTGTTGGTGGTAACGCATAAATTTTCACTACGTGGTTGCGTATCGTTCGTTTATAAACCGTAAGTAATCATTTATTTATAACGTAATGTAGGTAGGTAACGAATGTACGTAAATATGTGATACGTATTTAATTTACTACCACGAATAATTCGGATTAATGTAAAACTCGTAAAGAAACTATGCTATTAATAGTTTATATTTTGTTTTTACTTTTCTTTTCTTTTTTACACGAAATTCTTTTTAATATCACGCAAACACGGACTGTAATGCATCTATTAAGAGAAAAAAATGAAATAAAATAAATAAAGGATTGGAGTAAAATCGTAAATTAATATTGTTACACATACCATTGCAACATTCTCTTGAACCTACAACTCGTGTTAATATATTATCACGTAGATAAAAATTACTTATAATTATCAGCAAAAAATTAATTGCATATATATATTTCTTTATAAATAAAAAACAATAAATATAATTACATCGCAAAGTAATACGCGTATGGGAGCTATTAAGGAAAAATTCGCAATTTCTTTGGTTTCCTTCCATCTTGCACGTTGTTTTCCATCTTGTATGTTGTCCTCCATCTTGCACGTTGCTCGTAATATTGGAATTTCACCGTAGGGATCAGGGCGATCGCATAAATCGCGAAACGAGACACAATTCGTACGTGTCTTGCCACGAATATGTCAAGACCCGTATCCATCGTTCAAAAGCGAGTGCATGCCAGCAGATAGCTGTGTTATACGCCTACGACAATTCCGATATATTCGCGCGAACGTTCGTTACCTTGTTCTCTTTCACCTTTACGTCTATAATGTATCTGTCTGCCTGTCTATATGTCTCTCTGTGTAATCTATACGTCTATATATATATATAGTTACACACACATGCACGCGTATAAATATCTGCATAATACGGGAATCGAGAAATTTTGTTAATTCCGATACCGTAGTTTACGTTAGAACGATCACGACCTGAATTATTGTCGATCGTAGGAGGAATATATTAATTACGTGCAATATTTTCTTTTTTAAATCAAAAGTGATTAAACAAATATTTAAGGTTTACAATTTGTATTATATCGAGTTTAATATCAATCGAATTTTATAATCTCCGAACGCATCATAATTCCAATTACGCGGGATTAAGTTTTAAGTATTACGACGTTATTTTTTTATTGTTTTTTTTTTATCAAACTCAAATTTCGAATCGCACGTACGCGCGACAAAAAAAATATAATAAATCATTTAATGGAATAGAAGAGGGAAACCAACAAAAAATTCTCGATGTGTAAATATAGTATCGTTATAAACGAACAACAAAGAAGAACTCAATGGATAAATATTGTATTCCCCGTACGGTCGTAACGTATTCATTTTATTTTTACACCATTGCCATCACCACCACCACCACCATCACCACCAACACCAACACTATCAGACAATTTCAGTGGCACAGAAGCTAAACGAGATAAATGTACGAGGATGTTTGGTGTATTTCCATTCTATGAGTTTGACTTTTTTCTTCTCTCTCTCTCTCTACATATATATATATATATATCTATCTTTCTCTATCTTTACTTCTCTTTTTCGTGTTAACGTTGAGAAGGTAGAAGTGAAGGTGGTTGAGAAGCAGGAAATAGAACGAAGGTACATTCACCATGGCCTCCGGAGCCTCTTTATTTACACGCACCTGATTGTGCCAAATATTTGTCGGCGAAGACGAGACTCACTCTTCCACCTTTCCTCCCTCCCACCTTCCCCTTTCTCTTTCTCTCCCTCTCTCTCTCTCTCTCTCCTTCTCTTCATTCTTCCACACAATCCACGATTGAACCGGAGTATTCCTTTTCTGCTGAATATTTGCTAACGCGAACGGTTTGCCTTTCATCGTTGATGAATTCGCTCGATTCAACTAGGACAATTAAGACTATAATCAGAATTAGAAAGTACACGAGAGTACAAAGCAATAAGCGTATTTGAGCTACTATTTTAATTGTTGAAAACTTTTCCTTTTGAAATTGTTGGGAAATAAAAAAAAGTACAAACAAAATGAAGAAGGAAGATTTTTCCAACGCCAATAGGATTGGCAAATTATTCACGTAAATCGTACGATCAATGAGTCTGTTTCTTTCTTTTTTCTTTTTTTTCTTTTTTTTCTTCTTTTTTTTCCTTCTTTTTTGAGATACTAGTTATTTGTAATTTACGTCAGAAGGGAATAGACGTCTCTGATTGGAGAGAATAATTTGTCAAATTGTGTCGAATAATCGGCACATCTTTTATTTTTTGTTTTATTTTGTTTGTCATTTTCTCGGATTAAAAAAGACAGTGACGTTTTGTTTAAAATTTGCTGCTTCCCTTTTAGCAATCTTCGTGGCACGTAGAAAAAGAAAACGAGAGAGAGAGAGAGAGGGATTACGGATAATAGTAGTTCGGTGAATGCAACTACGGAAAAAATAAACTCCAAAGTTTATTGTTCAATGGCAATTTTATAGAAAAATTGAAAACCCTTTCGATACGATCGCCGGATATATCCGTCATCCATCCGATTATCTGTGTCGAAATGTCGGTAGAGATTTAATGTTAAGTGAAGTTCTTATTCAACGTTTAGGAAAATATTCATACAAATGATGACTGACCACACGCTACGTGTGCATTTTCGAAAATGGCCTCGCCTACAAAGGAAGTGTGTGTGTAATGGCGGATGGAACGCTTGTACCGGAAGGATTAAAATTGACGACGTATCTCGAATGCTATTTGCGAATTGACGATGGAAAAAAAACCCCGAGCATCTGGGGGATACCGTCGTGATTTTTCATGGATTTCTTTTTAAACGTTTGCCCGTTCAACAAAAATTTCTATCCTTGCGAATAAATGATTCTTGTGCGAGAAAGAGAGAGAGAGAGTTCCTTTTCCAAGTAAATTCCATTCTACCGATGTCCGTTACGTCGTTAATTTTCCTGACGGTGGTAAGATCCTTTCCCTTTAGGGATAGGTGGTCTATTTTATTCACCTACCTCCCACCCACCCACTCACCTTCCCTTCCTTTCTCCACCATAACCACAACCACCATTTCTTCGTTGCATTTTCTCGTCTCTCTACTGTTAGAATCCCGTACTAGCACGTTTTTACAGATATCATCTCGAGTTATCGACTAAAAGCTTCGCAAAATATTGCTCTTCCATAGTCAATTTTCCGTGTCATTTATTTTCTATGTTTACGAGTAAAAGTTACGGTTGCGAACGGTGGCTATAAGTGTGTTGAATCGACTCGACAACTCGGTCTGTCCTAACCAACTCTTTTATTCTATATCAAGATGGCTGCCCGACGTTACTGTCATTATATATCGTTCCTTTTTTCTTTTCTTTTTTTCAATATACCGTATCGAGGTTAATTAATCATTCCAATTCGCTGTTATTATTATTATTATTATATTTATTCGTTGATGTACGTATAAAGAATAAATAGACAAAATAAAGTCGTTTTATATATTTAATCGTTTTAATTTAAATTATTTTAACGACGTTTTGGAAGAAAGATTAATTGTCTCTCGTCAAAATTCTATTATTTAACATTAAATTTTTCAACACTTCGTGTGTATACCTATTACTATAAATTTATTATTTATTAAAAAAAAAAAACATAATATAGAATTAGATTTTAGCCAATTGGATAGCTAAGAAAATATTTTTATTTTTTATTTAGAAATGAATAATGTACATTTTAAATGTTTTCCACCGTATTTGTTCTAAAAATTACAGGATGCAGTAATTTGACTTTACGTGATAAATTTAGCGCTAATAATTATGACAATTTAAAGAGGTAAGGAAAACAAGCCGATATGCAATATTTGTAAAACGATGATATAAACGTTTATCGAAATAAATTAAGAAATGAAAAGAGCATTATAGTGCAGTCAGATGATACTTCATCGTTTTATAAAAACGAATAGCTCACGATTTTTCAATAGCCTCGATTAACAAACATTTCTTACGAAATCGGTCTTTAAATTTGCTGCAACGAGAATTTGAGTTTCCCCATTGTACTTGTACATTATGAACGTCTATTTTATGTCTATGAATAAATGGCCTTAATTTCAATAGATTTTCTTCTCCCTCTCTCTGTCTCTCTCTCTCTCTCTCTCTTGTAAATGATAAATCGATCTATCGACAAGAGATTCTATGCCAATAGAATTTTTCCTTATTACGGTTTGTCCTATGATGAAAAGGAGGAAGAAGTAGAAGGGGTGAAGGAGTAGAAGGGGCGTAGAGGGGAACTGTTCACCTTAATCTTCGGAATACTTAGATATTTCATTTCGGTTTACATGTATTTTCAAATTTCATTTTTTATTTCATTTTATTATTATTATATTGTATTAATGTAATTTTCTGCAAAATTAATTGTTTGTTTTTGTAAGTATTAAATAATCGCACAATTGTAACTAAATTATACTGGTATATAACTAAATATATAATAAAATAAAATATTAATATATGTGTTAATACTAAAATAATAATGTATTAAATATTAGGTCTCGGGGAATAAGTGAAATCCATTATTTTTACGTTTATTTAAATATTTATATATATATATATATATATATACCAATATAACTATTATGTAATTATATTTTTTATATATTAGACATAAAAGATAAGATTTTTCTCGTTAAGAAGTTGAAAAGAACAAATTTCTGACCAGTTTTCTTTTTCTTCTTTTGCCCCTTCGAAATGTGTACTTTACTTCTACCTTCGTTTTTAACTCGTCCATTACGTTGAAATCTTTGCAAACGAATTTTAAAATTAAAATTAGAGATGGTGATTTTGTTTTTTCTTTTCTTTTCTTTTTTTTTTTTAAGCTAGAGAGAATAGAAAATTTTCCGAGAACAATATCAAAGTTTCAAGTAAGACCGAGAAAGGGGATTTTTAAAAAAAGAAAAGGAAAAGTACATTTCTCTTATCATCTTATCTTTCCCTTTCGTTTAATGCGTTCATTTTCAAGACGTTCGATGAAAATATTCTATAATACGTCAGTACGTATATGCGTATATATTTTTATCAAATATCTTTGATCTTTCTTTTTCCATCCATCTATTTCTCTCTTTCTCTCTCTCTCTCTCTCTCTCTCTCTCTCTCTTTAACTTTCTCTTTATTCTCGTTTATTCGTGTAAAAGTCGAAACCAGATAGAAGCTTTTTCTCATTTTCTCGTTCCACATTCGTTTTCCCTTGTCGCGTTTTCACCGCCACATGGGATCAAACTTAACACACGTAAAATACTATGAGCTTTTTCTGGTACGGCTTATATTAATATCAGTTTTTCAAATTGTTCAGGAGAAAAAACATCTGTCCAGGAAAAATAATGAAAAAAAGAAAAAAAAAAAAAAAGCGTTCTAGTCTTTGTTCGAAAAAATTACAAAATTATATTTGCGTTTTTTTTTTTTTGTATTATTGTATCGAATCGGGGAAAAAAGTTTCTTCGTATTTTAACATTAATATCAATCGAGAGAGGAGAGGAGAATTACTTTAAATTTAAATCGTTTATATTTAAAGTGTTCGAATAAAGACAAATGACGTCTCAAGTTTTGGTAAAAATTTTAGTTGAAAACTTTTTGAAATATTTTTAATTCATAATTCTTAGGTAATTACTTAATAGTACACACTCGTGTGCACTATTTTTAATCTCGTCGTAGTACTAGTAGTAGTAGTAGTAGTAAAAAGAAAAAAACTGTTTACGTCAGGCACCTGAGCAATTTATGTTCTCAGAATTTCTATAGAACATTGAGTAGTTCTTTTCTTAGTATAAATTATATAGGTCAATGCAATCTTTTGTTTATAAGAGAATATCTTTAGAAAAGTATGCGTCGTAGATACTTCAAACAAAGCATACATTTTTTATTCTTCTATTATTTGACATCAATAATTATAGAAACGAATTTATGAATTAATACAATATTATAATAATCACGTTTTAACGAACAATGTATTATCTTTATTGGCAATGTTTTTATATTGATATATTTTTAAATGATTATTACATCCACACACACAATTTAATTATAAATTATTATTAATATAACAAAATGTACATATAAATAATATTTTAAAATTATAGATATAACATATGCATATGTAAAAAAAAAAAAAAGGAACAAATGAACAATCGAAATGATCTCGTTTTGTGTGATTTATTTGAAATATAATAATAAATATTTAGTATTAATATATATGAGAAAGATGAAGAAAGAACAGAGATAAAACGATACAGAACGATAAAGTACGAGAGAGAGAGAGAGAGAGAGAGAGAGAGAGAAAACGGTAATATTCTCTATGATTCGTGATTATTCGTGGACGTAATTATCTGACGATTAATTAGTCGGTCGACCCTGTCAGGGGTTAGACGTTCTTACTTATTTGCAGAGGATGATTAATCATTAACCCACGTCGCGAGCGTGCGGTGGCAAGGACTGAGAGAAATTCGATGGTTCTCTCCATAAACGGGAAGGAAAAAACTGCTTCGTGAAGGGGGGGAGAAAGGGATAAAGGGAGGGTAGAAACATTGAAAGAGAAAATGAGAGACTCCGACACGAGAAACCTGTTATAGGCTTGAACTTTACTAACATCGAAACTAAACTTCGATATTTTCAACATTTCAATCCTCTTCTTTGTATTATATTTAATACACCAATATTTTATAATATTTAATTATGCTTACGTATTTTTGTTTATTATTAAAAAATGTTTTGTGAAAATAAATATTGTTTATTTAATTTTTTGTATTCGTAAAATATTACTATTTCTTGATTATTTCGCGAACGTCAAGGTAACGCGAATAATTTAATATCACGCCAACGTGTATTTGTAACATTTGATGTTTTTTTCTTCGTTTTTGATTTTGTTTATTTCTTTTTTTTTTCATTAAATATCATCGTAAATTTATTAACGCGTTTTCCGTAGTGTACCGTTTTAATGAGAAATATTACTCTCGTATTGTACGATATTGTAATATTAAAAATAAACACCCTCTCTTCACTACCCCTCCCCACATACATTATTTGTATTTATTAAAACGCGTCTATTCATTCTCCCTTATCTTTCGCGCATCATCAAATGAATAAATTTTAATATAATAAATAAAATCATACAAATAGTTTATTCTCGGTTTTACACATTGTATGCGTTACCGTAAAGTCCCGTACAACGTTGAACATGATATTTCATTATTATTATTATTATTATTATTATTATTATTATTTTTACATTTATATTTTATTCTTTTTTTTCTTCTGTATTTGTATTTTTATTTCTTTTCTTTTCTTTTCTTTTTTAAAATTTAATAAAATTGAAGTACAGTACACAACAGTACAAGTTAATTGCAATTTTATTATTCACTGACTCAAAGTTACCCCAGTTTCACATTTATCTTCTTTTTTTTTTTTATTTTTATTTTTATAATTGAAGTTTATTCAAAAGATTAAGATTATTCGAATAAAGGAAGATTCTAACTCTTTCATTATTCTAGTATGGTGTTATGCAAAGATTGAAGAAAAAAAAAGAAAACGTTTGTGCGAAGTAGAAGGAGTTAACAATGAACAAAACAAAAAAAGGAAAAAACATTTCAGAGCAATTTTATTTTCGATTTATCGGAAAAGTGTGTAATCGAGTATGAGAGAATGGAAATCATTATTCGATATCGCTGGGCGTTAAATATTATTCTTGTTATCAAGTCCATTGGCGAATATCAAAGTGATCGACGGGTGGTGACTTTGTTTGATGCGCAAACTATGCTCGGAGGGATTGAAAAATAACGCGGCAGGATGAAACTGATTGTTTGGGCCAGGAATGAAAAATATATATATATATATGTATATATAATATGCAAAGTGAAAAATAACAATCGTTGTATAAGGTGGAAAAACGAGCTTTAAGGATCGATCCCATTTTAAAATTGGGATATATTTTTCTTTCTATATTTACCAAAGATAAAATGCAAAAACCTTCCTATTTTTAAGATATTATATATATATTTTTCGAATGAATATTAATTACAACGTTTATTTCCTTCACCCACCACCACCACCCTCATCCTCCTCCTCCTCCTCCTATTATATAAATTTTTCAATAATTTATTTTTTGCAAGAGAAATCATTCATTGTTACGTTAATGAGTTAATCCGGAGTAGAGGAAGAAAGTAAGGAAAATCAAAGAAAAAAAGAAAAAGAGGATATCTAACGAAGAGCAAAGTGGTTTCCCCCATTTTATCTCACTTTAACTTGCATCCTTAACGAGGACACAGAGAGAAGGAAGAACACGCAAACGTCCGGTGTTCTGGGTGAACGAACGTTCGTCGTCGTTAATCAAAGCGTGTACGTACGGGGTACGGTTGAAAGTTGGTGGGTGCATCGCTTTCGTGACGTTCTACTAAGGACTCTACCCTAACTAGTTAGGGGAAAAGGCTTTTCTATCGGTTGATAGAAGTACAACCGTGATGTATCGTGCTTCCTAAGGGTTGCGTCAGACATTCACGAGGATATTTAGACCTCACTCATTCTCTCTTTCTCTCTCTCTCTCCACTTTTATTTCTGTCTTTCATTGAGAAGCGGACAGACACGTGCAACTTTTGACGATCTTTCGGGAAGAGATTCGAGTGACACCGTTCTATTTTTTTGTTATGTTCTTTTCTCTCTTCTCCATTCCACATTTTATTCTATCTTTTTTCACTTTTAGTAACTTTCTGTGACAGCGACCGGACGAATTCTCACGTTCGTGATTTCGTACCGTTTGTACACGGTGAATATATCTCCAGAACGATAATAGAACGCAGAACGAAACTAGCTTACGTAATGGATATAATTTCAACGCTGAGGGACAGACTTATCCTGTAGAGAGTGAGAGAGAGAAGAACACTTATGCAAGCTTCTGAATGACGTATGTACGTTCCCGTTTACGGTAGAGAACATCCGGGATTCTCTCTGTTCGCTGATCCCGGTGTGTTACGCGTGAACGCAGGAACGGACGACACGTGGACTATGGAACCGGTAGTAACGGTTGACGTTATGCTAACGCATGCATCTGTCTTTTCTTCCAGCGAAGCTTTAAAATGTAGAAATTCTAATTAGATACAACAACGGGATGGTAGGTTGTTTTATTTTGTTTCTCTTTTCAACAAATTTACCTTTTCAAAAAAAGGGAAGAAGTATCTTGTCAAAAGTTTGAAAGATTATGCAGTGATATTATTTACGCATCTTTATAAAATACAATCATTTTTCTTAGATTTCACGTGCATACACAACGTGTGATCATGAAACACAAATCCATTTGTATTACAAATTTATATGTGCATACGTATAGATCGCTTAGCTTCCTTACACTTCATGCACTAAACATGCATACGTATATATTCTATATTCCTAAATATACATATATATTATATACATATACATATATCCTATGTTGTAGGAATACGTGACTCTTGCGAGTCGTAAAGGTTCATGCTAAGGTTTACGGTTTACCTACGCCTCCTATGGGAGTATTGTTTACGTTCCATAATAAGTTATAACGTGAGAAATAGTTGATGTTCGCGCAAGCTTGCACACGTGCACGTATACGTGGCACGTCGTAGTAAACGTGAAAGCTTCTCGATCAGGTAGAATCACTCGTTAATTGTGAACTGTTTTGGTTGCGAACAGTAACGTCAACGACGACTCCGAACGATAACACACCATGGGTCTAAGCTTTGATATCAAATATGTACCATAGGTGAAATGTTTTAAAGGTGTACCGGCTCTTTGTGTAATATATATATATATGCATGTATATCGGATATACATACTATATACGAGCTTACAATTACACGTAATCTTCGTTTCGTAGCTGCGGGAGAGAGGAATTTCATCATACACGTTTTACATGTGTATGTATGGATATATGTGTGTGTGTGTGTTAGGCCGTCGGCGACGCAGCTTTTCAAATTTCGCGGTAATAAATGTCGTACGTGCGTGCAAAAACGTTCCCGTCGTTATGACGTTAAAATTTCATTTTCAAAGTTAACTATGCTTCGTTAACCATTCTCTACACCGGTGGTGTGTTCTTCTTTTATAACAGGAAATACGTGTATAATAATCGTCGCATCATCGTTGTCGGGGTAGTTTCTCTATGTTCTTATGAGAATGTCACGATTCGTAGTGTTTTTTTGTTTTTTTTTTTTATTAATCCTCATCCTCGTAATCGTTTTCTTTTTTTTCTTTTTTTTTTTGTAATCAATTTTTTTTCCCAAAGAAATAATTTAAAATCACGCGAGAATTATCATGGATTTTTAATTAAATTTTAATTCAACGAACGAATTGAATGTATAACTCGGTTTTCATTTTTTTGCTAAACCGATTTTTCGAAATAATAAGAGTACTTTATTTTCGATTTTTTATTTCTCATCCCTTTAAATAATCGACCCCTCTCGGAACGATATATCCTTTCCAATCCGAAACTATATATTTATCTGGTCAATATTACTATTAGTTTTTTCGAGAAGAAGAAAAAAAAAAGAAGAAAACAAAAAAACAAACTAATTAAATCGTTATGACAAAACGTTCGAGGTAATTGCGATATTTCGATGGGTTCATGCATTAAAATGATTTTATTGTCATATAATATAATATGATATATAATATATTTCATTCGATAATAAGCGCATACGTACACGTACACGACAACAATTTTTCACGGGTGTACGTATACCCACCACGCGCATTTTATATTTCCGCAATATTTTTTCATCTTGGTGTTACCAACCAACATTCGTCGTACGCTTGGTGTTCGGCTTTTTATTTCTTTCTTTTTTTTTTTCTATTTCGCGTGTTTGTATCGGGTTGTTATATTTTGGAACCTCACCCCCACACCCCTCACACCCACCCCCTCTTCCTTCACTATCACGATATATCGTTATTACGTCCTATATCTTGTTTCCCACGCGCTCCTGCGCTAGAAACATATTTTTCATAGTTTTCAATCCGTCAACTGTAGTTCGACCACCACCACCATCACCCAGCAGTTAAATTCTTTCTATATCTACCCCATACAACCCCATCATACAGCCTTTCCACCTTCTCCCCGTTCCTCCCACGATACTTTTTTTCCCTTTCATTTTATGGTACGCGAATTCTATCAGAAATTTTGTCGCGGTCTATGGGTGGGAGGGGGAGAAGGTGGGTTAGGAGGAAGGGGAAGGCACGATTCCGTGTCGTCATCCCTGGGACAACGAGATTAACGTTCGATGCTCGTCGGGTTTGGCCGATAAATCGGTTCGAACCGATAATGGATAAATCGTTTATCCAGCGATAACGGTACAACCACCACCATCACCAATCGGCCAACCGTTTGGTAGTTCCTACACGTTGACACGCGTGTGATACCACCTCGAACCCGCATATAATTAATTCCAACGTTATCTTTCTGTTTCAGGTGAGTGTACGAACGTACGTCGTTTCGAGAAAACATGTTTACGTGAGTAGTAGTAACCACACATTCCACACTTACACGATTTAACCTATTTTTATCAGCTTGATCAGGGTTCTCTTTCTTCCAGATCCCGTTATTTTTCTATATGTTTATTGCTATCGTCAATCTTCTAAATCGCGAATAGGTTTGTCTAAAATGTTTTTTTCTTTTGCGTTTATCTAACAACCTATTCCCTATCGATTAAAGATATATATATTTATCGTTTGTTTAAACTAGGATAAAAGCATTCCCCTTCTTTGTTTCCCCCTATTTAAATTTCGAAGACTTTTCAAAATAACGCGATAAAGTTTTCAAGATACGAATGGTTTCTCCCCTTCTCTGCTGTCTTTTTTTTTCTTCTCTCTTTTTTTTTATTTCCTCTCCTTTTTTTTATTTTTTTTTTTTTATTTCGACACATTCGAGATGCATTCGTCGATGGCAAAGTATTCTCTCTCTCTCTCTCTCTCTCTCTCTCTCTCTCTCTCTTTTTCTCTGTATGCATCTTCGCGTTATCTCTTTCTATCTCGTAGAAATTCCACATTCGAAATTCGTGTTCTTGGCAGAGAACGACGGATCATTGGATTTTAGAGTAGAACGAATCGTTCTCAAAGACGATCAGCCCCGATCCTGGCTTGAATCCACCAAGTAGGAAAATAATGCTGAGAAGTCGGACGTAGTAAAGGGTGTAGAGGGGAACGGGGGTGGGAAGGAGGAGGAGGAGGAGGAGGCCATTCACGTCTTTCAGACACGAAATACGTTTAGTTTAGGACCACCTATGTTTGTTATATGAATGTGGTGGTGTATCTATATGTGTGTGTATGTCTATGTGCAACATAAAAAAGAAAAAGAAAGAGAAAAACAAACAAGCACTCTCGCATTTACTATCCTAGAAAAGATAATCGTGCGTACTGACGCGAACGGGGGCGCCATTCGATTTACCAGAATACATTTTCTCTTTCTTATCGATCGATCTTTATCAAATTGGTCTGCCCTTATTTCATCACCCTATTTCTGAGTATTCCACGTTTGATTAATTTTTATCGTATCAATTTTTCAACTTATACTTCTTTTTTATCAATTCGAAATGACATTTATTGTTACTTACATTAATGAATTTTCTTTTTTTAAACCATTTTGTCTCTCGATTACTCGGGAAATAATAATAATAATAATAATAATAATAATAATTATACTTAATTAAAGTAAGAATATATCGAGAACAACTACTGAACCACGAGTCTGACTCGTGTTGCCTACGTTTGGTCCGAACGAAGTACCACGAGTCAGACTCGTGCTTGTTTTTAGACGAAATTGATTTCTACCAGTCTCATTCTGTGTTGTACGACAAGAGGTTAACTCGGGAAAGACCTTTAAACAGTTTAACCAATTAGTTTCTCAAAATTTATACAATTGATTAAATGTTCGTTGTTAACTTAACTTTAGAAAATGGACCAACGAATTCAGTTTAGTCATCTTAACGGATTGTCGAATATAATCGAATATTCTCCCTCTATACATGCTTCGAATGCTTTAACAAGAATTTTCAATATCGTCTAAGGGTAATCTTGTAAATTAACCTGACCGATATAATCTTCGAGGTAAATTAATAGTTTGATTACTTGTCTTTGAATATTTCATTTTTATGAATTACATCATAAATTTGTGGTCAACCATTAAAAGGTTTTACCAAACACAAATACTGTTTAATAATAATATCATTTCAGAATGTTAATTTTATTATTACTAATTAAATATTACTATAAAATATTATTATTATTATTATTATTATTATAACTCCAAAAAATGTTTTGTATATTAAAAAAAAAAAGAAAAAACTGTGCACGTTATCCAAAATATTACGAAACACTTGTAAGTTTTACCCCAATCGACTATCTGTGTGTCCGTGTGTTATGCATACACTCGCTTAAGTTTAATACACGTTTAACAACATTTTATGGGGGATGGTTTGAGGTAAAGTTTAAGAGGAGAGATCGTGTTTATCAAGCTAGGTAACATACATAAATAGTTTAACGGAAGTTTCCCCATAGAGAGAATGATATTGAATGCTCGAGATAATAACGAGTTTGCTTAGCATGTTTGTGAGAGTTAGCCAGCCAGCCAGCCCAGTTCGAGTGGCACGAGAGAAAGAGAGAGAGAGAACATGTTTCGATGGACGAGTCGAGATAAATACAACTAAACGTTCTTCTGTTATGCGAGTGGTGCATGTTAGAGAGCCTGTCAACGAACAAAATCTTATTACATTAATCGTATCAACGTTGTTTCTAGGTTAAACGACGTATGCGTTGGTGCTTTTGTTGCCACCTCGCGGTGGTTGATGGTGGTGGTGGTGGCGGGGGTGGTGGTGATGGTGGGTGGTTACTTTTGTTCTTTTGTACTATTCTATATAGCAGGCCAATTTTATTCCAACGTTATAACACGGAATACAAAGTTACCTCGATAATCATCAACGTTTCTTTTTTATCGTTAGTTGACCATCAACATTATTACTTTTTCAAAGAGAACAAAATGGGTAAGAGTTGACAAGTTCGTTTTACAAATGAACTATAAAATTATTACTCGTTTCGCGTTGCGTTTCCGTTTTTCCTTTTTTGTTTTTTTTTTGTTTTTTTTTTGTTTTTATTTTTTTTTTAAATTCATATTCTCTTTATTATTTTTTCTCTGCAATGAATTGTTTATCATTCGAACAGTATTTTTAACAGGAACAAATTTCCCTTTCTTTTCTTTTTCTTTTTTTTTTTCTTTTTCTCTTTCTCGAATCAACGTTATCTTGTTTCCTTTGATCATTTCCATGGTGGCAAGTCTTTTAAGTTAGATTTCTTTCTCTTTTGGATTCGATTCGAATAAAATTTATCGATAGCAGCAGCGCACAAATGGTGGAAAGTAAATTTCCTTGAAGAAGAAGAAGAAGAAGAAGGGAATTCTTGAAAAATCATTTCCAACATAAGATCAAACGTTTTTTATGAAGTTCTTTTCGCGTAATCCAATTGCATATACATAGCAAGGAAAGAAATAAAAGAAGGTAGAAGTAAATAAATAATCAAATAAATGTAAAAAGAATAAAAAAAATCATCTTGCTCTCTCCGATCTATTTTTCCTTATTACACACATGATACAAAATACACACACGTGTATTTGTGCAAAACTACACACTACTATTACACACACACACACACACACACACACACAAATCATTTTTCAAACGTTTCATCTTTTTCTTACTCCGTTTCATCCTTTGTCCTTTGTCTTTGATCCTTTTCCATGTCAAAGAACAAGCAGCAAACTGCTCTTCACGTTTAACAGTTAAGCTCTCTCATTTCGTTCGGTCACGTTAGCCAATGACTGCTATCTGTAAGGTCCGAGTGTATTCGTCAAGCACGATATTCCCTTTTACGATTGAAAACAAGATAGCCAGTTCGATTTGATCATGCTAACCATGTCGCGATCAAAGCATACACTTATCCAACAACTCCAGGTATCTACTTTGTTCACAAATCGATCGTTTCATTTCCTACCTTCGTAAACCCTTTCAATCCCTATAGCGATATCATTTATTTTCTTTTCCTTTTTCTTTCTTTCTTTCATGAGAGAATCATTCGCAAAAGGGATTAATTACGGAATCCGTACGATATTGAACACGTGTAAGGTATTATTTTGTATCACTTTATATGCATAGCAGTACCATCGTAGATTAACTATCTTACAAAAATATAATTAATTATACGTTCCCTATATGGTGGTTGTATCTTCTCAATTTTATCTCCAAAATATACATTTATATTAATTTTTTGTTGTGTTGTTATTATAATTCATTTTCTGCATTACAATATTTCCATGAACGGAAATATATAAATTTCCATTTTTTAGTATTTTTCTAATATGAGTAACGTAAGTTTCTATGGTGTACTGTAATTCTCACTTAATATTTTCTTGTGAAATATTTTATTTCGTCCATGTAGTTAACCCAAGATCATATCCTGCGAACCATGATGTGTCTTTTATGGTTTTTAATATTTTTTATTGCATTGAGATTCTAACTTTGTTATTTAGATTATTTTGCAAACAAAATTTATTCACATAGGTTTAACTTTTATGGTTGTTATCAATATTCCATGCATACAAGCGCAAACCTAAACACACACACACATACACACAGAGACAAACAAATAAGAAGATACGTTCGCATAACGCGTTAACGTTAATTCACTTCTAATTATAAACTCTCTCTCTTTCCCCATCGTTGGTCTTTTGACACTTTCAAAAGTTCATTAGCTTCATCATCAGTCAGGTGGCATTATAGTTAGGATCTTGAAGTATGATCGGCATATAGAAAGAGATCGTACGATGCGACAGCGTCGTCGGGTTTACTCTTGATTAATCACACGTTGGTTGGTTGGTTGGTTGGTAGCAGGTTCGAAGCTTGAGTGGCGTGGGTAAAAAAAGAACAGGTTGGACAGTGGATGAGGTAGGGAGAAAGGGGACTGGGGTGTTGGGGGAGAAAAAAAAAGAAAAAAAGAAGAAAGAAAGTAGTCCAGAGGGAAGTTCTGTTCGTGTTGTGTTAGTCGATAGGCGAACCTAAACGCTAGGTGGATTAGCCTAAGGGGCAAGAACGCGTTCATAATTTTCCTCAGGGTGAAAGACACGTTCTGGAAACGGCATATTCTCGTGAGCCTATCTCTCTCTCTCTCTCTCTCTTTCTCTAACACGCATACATATACTATACACATACAGAGAGGAAAATGAGTATCCTTGGTTCGACCATTTTGCGGTAAGCATATAACTTTGTAAAATATTGCATAACTTTCTCTAACTCTCTCTTTTTCTCTCTATCTCAATCTCTTTCTATCTTTATTTCGTTGGTTAAAAAAGAGTAACAGTTTCTAAACATTGTATAACTTTTGTACGTCTGTGTTGTTTAAGATTAATAATATCTCTTTCCTTTTTTCGCAACAATCCTTTATTTTTAAATATATATTTTCTATTTTTAGGGTTATAATTTAAACAATAATTTGTGTCCGAAGATAAAATAAGGTAGAAGTTTTATAATCGATATAGAAAATTGAATTGACCGTGATCAAATAATTGATTACAATTGGTTTAATCAATTACGATTTACGATTACGATTACTATATTAAATTTCGTTAACTCCATTGTACTTCTTTTGTCTATTATATTTTTATCCTTTGTAGGGGAGATTTTTCGAAATATACCTTTTTTTTTTTTACGAGATAGAAAACGATATTGGATTTGTTTCGTACGCGAAAGAATGTTTTACTGAAACATCAAAGAGTTCTCAACTTGAAATCGTTTTATCTTTCTAAATAGGATACCCCGCAGCAGTAAGTTCTTATCTCGTAACAAATTATCAAAAAGAGGCCTGGTCAGGAATCAGAATCGAGAGGGAAAGAGAAAGAGATAGATTTGCAAATCTGGTTTACCGAATTTGAGCCGAAGTTAGTTTGCGAGTGCTTAAAATATGTATTTCGAGTAGTTTTAAAATAAATGATACGTATGAAACTAAATCCGGGACTATTTGGAAAATTTATAGATCGTGCTGCATTTTTATCTCTTTCTTTTTCTCTCCCTTTCTCTCTCTCTCTTTCTCTCGAAGTATTTCATTTCATTTTAAAAAGAAAGAAAGAGTTCATTGACGTCCCACAAAATATTCATCATTTTTAATTCAATTCTCGAAATGTGAGATCCAGTGGAATCGATAACAACTGGATCTTTCGTGACCTAAAACTATCCATTTGGAAAATGCGAACGAACTTTTTCATCAACGCGGCAAATTTTTAAAATAAAACTTCTTTAGCATCTCGAAGTAATGAAGAATTTTTATCAAAAGAAAGGAAAAAAACAGGGAATATAGAATTAGGGTGAAAAAGAGAAAGAAAGAAAGAAAGAAAGAAAAAAAGAGGAAGCATAGAATCCCCAGTATACAGATATATACAGTGCTTATAATATTTTCAGTGAAATCCATAAATTATTACATTTTTTATACTTTTTCATTTTGTTACTTGATCTCAATTACTATCTTTCTCTCAGCCCAATATACATATATACATATGAATTATATACATTATATAATATATATATGTATTTAAATCAATTGATTATTTTCCACATGTTAATACGAGCTTCTCAATCTTTTCTATTAGTCCAATAGATTTGTCATTGTAAATGGGTGGGTCAAAAAATTTTGAGCCCAAAACTGAGCGTGAGCAGAAAAGCTTTGAGTTTAATTTACGAGAAGGGTTGATAAGTTTTGAGCCTAAATGCGACCGAGGTGGATTGTAAAGTTTTGAATTTAATTTACGAGAGGGACTGGAAAGTTTTGAGCTTAATTTACGAGAAGAATTGAACAGTTCTGAGCTTAAAATCGTGCGAGGGTTGAAACGTTTTGAGCTCGATTTATGATTAGAGGGGCTGAAAAGTTCTGAGCCTAAAATTTTGAACGATGACAGATCACCGATAGATGACAAATTATTCTTTTTCCCGAACGAGGATATTATTATTTCTAATTTCGGACATTAGGTTCTTGTTCGTGGATCATCTTTGTTAATTAGAAGCTTAATTTGATGATATAATTACAAGTATAATTATGAGATACGGTTGTTCAACGACTGGAAACATAATCGGGGGTGATATTAAACGAGGCATCGATTTACAGAAGCACCAGTGATAATCGAAATGTTCTCGTGTTACTTATGAACGAGTTGAGATATCTTTTGTGGTATCAAATTGTTCTACCTACTCGTCATTCTCTGTCTGTCATATTATTTTTCTATAATACGCGCATTCGTTTCATTGCTCTGCGTTTAATTATTATATTTCGTATATATTGTCATCTCGTTATTATATATATAATATTATCAATCTATAGTATCCTGCCGTAACATAATAATCATTTGTCCAGCGTATAATAAAATTAAAAGCTATGTGTCGTTTGTGATTTGATTGAAAATGAAAAGAAAAAAAATTAAAAAAAAAAAAGAAAAAAAAAATAGAAGTAAAGAAGAAAACAAGGACAATACAATTGAATATAAATTATTAACAATGATTTTCCCCTTTACATTGATTTCGATTAATATTGCATATCGACTAAAAAGGCGGATTGATTTTCAGTCAAAATTAAATAGCTATCAAATATATTAATACAAAATTTAATAGATATTATTGTTATATATGTATATGAATTTTTAACAAAACTAATATTATATATAAATAAATTAACAATTACTTTCAATCCAATATCAAAATGATTTGCCCTGTTTGTTTTATTCCATATATAGTATATATATGTATTCGATTAATATAAAATAAATTTTTATTCGAAAAAAAGTATAATATAGTGGAATATGAAGTGGAATATAAATTTTGATTTTAAACAAATTAAAAGAAAGGTGATTAAAAGAAGAAATTAATTAATTGATTACATTTGCGTCATTCGAGGAAAGTGTATAAAAAAAATGAATAACAATTAACGATGAGACAATTGAAAAGTTATTATCTACATTATTCGTTGAATTAGAATGATGTAGATAATAAAAATTGAAAAATTGAAAAATAGAAATGACGCACTTGTATATAGTATAATATATAATATTATAAAATAATAATAAACTTCTATACCCTACCCGAATGAAAAGAAAGATGGTCAAAAGGATTGGTTAACACTAAATTTACGGACTAACAATTGTAAGCCAATTTGATTCATTAAAAATTTAATTACTATATATACAAAACTCAAATATTATGTTTGAACAACATACGTTGGTTTTTAGTTACGTAATGAAACATACGTAGATATTAATTCCCTTCCTCTCTACTTAACCCTTCACTCAAACAATGTTTGTAAATCATTAAAAAATAATGAACGAAACGTCTGTAAATCTAGTGTTAAAATCTCGTGGTAATTTTGTGTTTGTCGAAACCACGTTTCGAAAAGTGGGTTCGAAAAGTGGGTTCGAATAATGTATTCGGTAATAAAGGGCGGTAAAAGTAAAAGGTACATGGCATAGCGTAGTACAAACTTTCATTCTATCTCTTCTTCCTGAACTTTCCAAAGGGATGGATGGGGGGGGGGAGAAAGAGATAGGAAATTGCTTAAGTCTTTTTCTTGTTCGAAATCTTGTTCGATTTGCAACTTCATTAACCGAGACGTTCTTTCTAGAATCTTGAAGTTACTACCGGGTAAAACTTGTCCTTTCTTTCCAAGTATCATCGTCCATCGCCCATCGCCCATCTATGCATTGGTATTTAACCATAACCCACCCCCCGCCCCCAATGTCCTAGCTTCAACTTTGTTCTACACTTTTCCAATTTGTCAGGACAAAAGAAAAACAGAAAAACAAAAAATAAACGATCGTTTAGAAAATTAATAGCAGCGGAGGGGTGGGGGAAGCGTATTTTCACGTTCAACGAATTAAAATGTTTTTTTGACACTAGATTTACGGACCGAACCAATTGAAACTCATTTCAAATTTTATTTCCTACCTACATATTTGCCCATAATTATGAAAGTTGTGTGATCTGTGAGTCATATATTTATTTCTTATTTCGAGATATTTAAAGTATTACATTTGAACATCGAATAATTGTAATTATTTAAAAAATAGTGAATCTAGTGTTAATCATATAGAAAATAAAGAAAGATTAGGGGTGGGTAGGTAAAGAGAAGAGGATGGGAGGATGATAGAATTGTTGGAAGATTCGTTTTTCGATAAAATAAAAAAAAAAAAAAAAAAAAGAAAAAGAAAGAAAGAAAAAAAAAAAAAAAAGGCATGCATAAACGTTACGTACTATGCACGCGTCATCTTGTTGGCTCGTGAAAGCTTTTTGCGAACGAGTAATATAGTGTGTAGAGTAGTAGTCGTTGGTGAAAGAAAAAGAAGATGAAAGAGAAGGAAAAGGAGAATGATCGGAAGAAAGATAGATAGATAAAGATAAAGAGAGAGAGAGAGAGAGAGCGAAATAGATAGAAAGAGAAAGATGATCGCGTTCTTCCGTTGTAGAATATATAGTTTCCTCATAGCAGTGTTGTTGCATCTATCGAACTCGAGAAGAGAAGAGCAATACAGAAGATTTCCTTCTACGATCTGCATAAGATGGTATGTATGTATTAGCGTATGTATATATATCTATCTATGTATGTGTACCTTGTCACGAGTCGATCGATCTTTTCTCGCGAGAAAAGAGAAGAGAAAATAGAATAGAGTAAAGAGTAAAATAAAATGAGTAGAGAGAGAGAGAGAGAGAGAGAGAGAGAGAGAGAGAGAAAATAATATTATCCATTATATATATATAATATATATATATTTTGTTCTTATTTTAATAACGTGAATACAGATTGAAAGTATTACCATCGATAATGAACTTTATAAACACTTTAAGTACAGGGAAGAATTTAATATTATCGTATAATAAAGTTTAGAGTAGAGGTAGATAGATAGATAGATAGATAGATARAGAGAGAGAGAGAGAGAGAGAGAGAGAGAGAGAGAGAGAGAGAGAGAGAGAGAGAAGAAAATAAAAAGGGCACGTAATAAATTTTCATTATGAATATTAGTTGGACAAGTATTAAATTCGATATTATATATTATAAACGTGTTGTTACTTATTAAGAATATTATAAAAATAAATAAATATTATATCGTTAAGTAATAAAATATAAAATATAAAAATTCTCGTCTAGTCACAGTAAATAAAAGATATATATATATATATTATCTACTATAACGGAGTAGAATATATATTCAGTTGATAGTTGCAAGAGTAGCTTCTCCACTTTCATGGATAACTCAAGTTCAGTAACTGTATGTACCCCTATTACGTACTCCCCTTCCCCCACTGAACAATCTCTAACTACGAGAATATTCACGGTCGTTTCTTCGATTTTCAACTAGGACGACGACGACGACGACGACGACGACGAAGCTTTTGATGGTACCAAAGTAACCAAGAATACCAGAGCACTTAACGGTCCTTCTCGTCGTATTTTAAAACGTGTGCACGCGAGTGTTGTTGCTACCTTTATTCAAGCGAACGAGAAAAGCATCCATGTTGTCGTCGTTTTCTTCCTCCTCCTCTTCTTCCACCCTTTCCTCCACCCTTTCCTCCACCCTTTCCTCCACCTTTTCCTCCTCTTCTTCCTTATATTACTTTACTAGAGAGAAAGAAAAATGAGCTCGAGGCGTATGTCGCGCGAGATATCGTCAAGGATAGTAAGAAAGGAGGATTGGGTGGGTGAGTGGGGTGTGGGAGTGATACGGAGAGGGGGGGATGAGTTAGATCAATTTTTCATACGTCAAGTTTATTCGCGAGACCACCACTTCCACTCCTATGTGACATTTCTTCTCAAATGGCACAGATATATATGTCTCTGTAAACGTTCGTGGTTTTAAGGTGAAATGAATTCAAAGAATACGAGACACGTTTTTTATTTTGTTACTTATCTAAATCGAATTTTATGTATATATGTTACCGTTAAAGTGCATAAATCAATTATTCTGTAGATTAATCAGGGTGATCCGTTAAAGTGTCGACAATTGTTTAATTTTATCAAATTATTTAGATAATCTGCATATTATTTACTCTAGATATTCGTTAAAGTGAAAATAAGATCTTTGTTAAATATCTTTTTTTATTTATATTTTGTATAACATTTTACTTTATTTTTAAAAACCATCGAAAAAAATAATGACGAAATTTCTAAATACACCTATAAATATTTCCCTGTTAAATCTTTCTTTTTTATTTTTTATTTAAAACGTGTCCTCTTAATCCCCATTTGCTATATTATAATTTTTCTTGTTAAATATATTCTTTCGTTACATTTGCCTAATTTTTGTTTCTTCGTCTTCTTCTTCTTCGTTAAAATCTTTCCTTTAAATTTAACTAGTACAAATTTTTGATTTCCTTATATATCCTATTACCTTAACCATCCGATTATCATCACGTTTTAACCCTTGTTCCAATGGTCGTGATAAAACTTGAAAAAATTTGTCGGCAGATATCACAGGGAGTAAAAGCGGGGGGGTGGCTGGGGGAGGACACGTAGGATTATAGGGTTGGGATACGGAGTCAGTCGATCATAAATTTGCCGAAGCTGCTGTATCTGCAAAAGTCGAGAATCCACTGGCCTCGGTTCACGGATGAATAATAGAGTCCCAAATAAACCACGATCCCTGTTGTATCCGGAATCGATTATTCATAACCCTATATCTATTAGGTACAAGTAAACGGGAAGCTGCAATAAATGGATAGGGTGGAGTCCAAGCGAAAATTCCATGGATAACATTCAACCCCCCTTTCCCTCCTAACCCCCCACCCCCTGGTCGTTTTTTCTTTCACAACTATACTCTAACAATATATATATTCTTTTCATCCCCTTCTTAAATTTCAGATAACGAAATCGTACGACGAGAGTTCTATTCTTTGTTTGTTTTTTTTTGATTTGTTTTACACGGGGCTCAGTAATTATCCCAACGAACGTGTAATCTTTCTTTTCTTTTTCTTCAAACTCGTAATAAAATTTTTTAATTTAAATAACAAAAGTTAAGTTGATTTATTTATATTACGTTTGGATAAAATATAATACGTCAAACGTTTCGATATTGGGAGACTATATAATTACACGAGAAAATAAATTATAATGTTAATTAAACCGATAATGAAACATGCACAATTATTATACCGCGCGAAGTGATACAAACGATATATATATTTCTATTTACGGTGTGGCCAATTAAATAATATTCTGTCATCTTTACATTGTGGTCGAATTGGAATTGAAAAATTATTCTATGCAAAGTAAGTTTTGAATTTTTGATTTAACTATTGGAAAAAGAAAAAGAAAAGTAAAAGAAGCAGCGAAAATTAATAGCTATGAAATTTTTACTTTTTATGGGGGTGAGATGCGGGAGAAAGAGAAAAACAATAAGTTAACCAATTTGACAAAGTATTAGAAAAATTTCTTCGATTCAAAAAATTATTATACGATAAAATAATTGATATTTATTTTCTTTCACGATACTATCATTCTCAATTTTGAATAATTATTTTTATAATTAACTCGATAGATAAAATCATTTAAAATACGATGCCGATTTTTATAGTCAAGATATTTGTCAAACTTTTCGAACAATAAATAATCCCAAATTAATGCGAACATTTAATTAGAAATAAACAAACAAAATATAATGATAATATATTAAAATAACAAGTAATATGTAAATTAAGCGGTAAATAAACGACATCAATTTTGGTATTTGAACAATCAAAACGTACGATTGACTTCGGTTAATATAATAATGCGGTTATATCAATTGTATATTTGTATTAACGAAAGTATTAATTATATCTTCTTTAATCAAATTATATTAGAAATGAAATTTTCATTTGCTTCGAAATATGATTTGAAAAAAAAAAAGAACAAAACAAGTAAGAAAAAAAAGAAAAAATGAAAGTACATATATTATCTGAGAGTTAAAATCGTGCACGCTAGGATTGTGAACGTCTATAAGTATGTACGTGTGTGTGCACACTGTATATTTCCGTAAAAGCGATTTGCAAATCCTCCATGACCGAATGAGTTTCGAGGTTGTGCAAACACTCATCGAAATCAAATACAGCAAAACGTAGAAATTTTACGTTCGACGTGTACCAATGCTTCTGGTAATAGCAAAGGGGGTGGTGGTGGTGATGGTGGTGGTGGTTGAGTTGAAATGAAAATGGCACGTAAAGGAAAGGGCCGAGTCAATTCGATATGACCGCGTGTGGTGATGGTGGTGGTGGTGGGGGATGGTTGTGCGTTGTTCGATTTATACCCTATCGATTTTTGTTTTTTTTTTTTTTCGTTTTGTTTGGTCTATTATATTCGCATTCTAAACAATAGTAATTTTATCACAAATAGATGCAAATTATTCCTAATATATATTCTCTACGTAGAGAACGAACGTCGCATGGGTTTATTGAGATTACGTCAGAGCATTGTTGTTTAACATTCTATACGTGCCATAGAGTCTAACAGTTTACATGAGACGGTTATTATTAAATGAATTAAACAATGCGTAGTTTTGGTGGTTTAATCATATTTCCATGGTAGAACAATGCACAGGATGATAGCACGTATCTCTTTTAACATAGGTGGGGCTAGGAGGAGAATGAGGAACATGTGTTCCCATATATTATGACTATATTCAAATAGTTTGAGATTTCATAATGTTGGTTTTATTAACACCATGAAAAAAAATTATTTTTTTTTCGTTTACTCTTAGACTTTTTTTTTTTAATTAATGTTTTCTCATATTTATCAGACCGTACGGGTATGTAAGCGTTCATGCTTACATATACCAATCAATTTACATTACCAATACAATCCATACGTAGATAGATGTATATATTTATATATATAACAAAGTATATTTGCCGGTAACCGTGCGTTATTCGATATTTTCACTTTTCTTCTTTCCTCTTTCGATCAAATATTTTCTACTCGTCGTCGTCTTGCCCTGTAAAAATATTTCCTTCATTCGTAGCTTTCATCTTTTCCTTCTCTGAGTTTATATATATATATATATATATATTCGAGTAATCGCAAACAAAAAAATTGGAAACACCAAAGAAAGATCTTTTTATTATTTGTCGAGTATCAATATTATCAGAATAAAGTGTATAAAGAAATGTATGGAAATATTGAATCTCTAGCATTGTGTCATTTTCTATTTTTCATTTAACTCTCGTATATTAATTTATAATTCACATGCTTGTAAATATATTTTTCTTTTGTTTCATATAGAAATATACAAAAATTGATTTATCGCGAGAGAATTGAGAATTAAATTTCTTTTAAATTACTTTAAATAATAAATTATATTTCCGCTCGCCTCAACTGAATCACCTGTGCATTGATTGGAATTTTTATAAGTGCTTGATTAAACATTTAAAATTATTGAAAAAATTAATAAAAAAAATTCGACTATTGAGTGTAAAGTAAAATTTTGTTAAAAAGTACTTCAAATTGTAAATTAATTTGGACATAAATTATGCTTCGTTTGCCAAAAACAGGATCACCTTCGTATTGACTGAAGCTTTTATAAACGCTTGAACGAGAAATTTAAAATCGCTTGTAATTATATTTACGTAAAAATTAATAAAAAAAAAAGGAAAAACCATATTGGATATTATAGAAATTTAAATAAAATTCTACAAGAAAATATTTTAAATAACTAGTCAATCATTTGGATTTTTTGACATCTACTGAAGTTTTTACAAGTACTTTACTAAAAAAAATTCCAAATCACTTGTAATTATATTTACGTAAAAATTAATAAACAAACAAAAACCATTGGACTATAGAGAGTTAAATAAAATTCTAGAAGAAAGTACTTTTAAATAACAAGTTAATTTATATATATACATATATAAAATATGTTTCATTTTACTCAACCATATTCCTTGGCATCGTCAGAAGCTTTTTCGAGAAACGTAATCCAGAGCAACGATATCGACGTTGTATCTGCTTATCTCGAGGATTCTCTTTCGACGTTCTAAAGAGGAAAGAGTGCAAAATAGAAAAAGAGAGACAGACAGACAGACAGAGAAAGAAAGAATGAAAGAATGAAAGAAAGAATGAAAGAAAGAAAGAAAGAAAGGAAGACGATAGATAGGTGGTTGGTAGAAGATGGGAGGTTGGTAAAGGAAGGTGAGCATAGGATTTAGAAGGTGAAAGGAAGAGAAGTACCGTTGGTAGGTGGCAAAGTAGCAGTGGCCGGATAAAAGGGAGTCCTTTCAATGCACCCACGGAGTTTGCACGAGAGTAAAGAAGAGGAGGAAGATGTTGTAGAGAAGGAAAAAGACGAGAAAAACGAGCAAAAAGAAAAAGAAAAAGAAAAATAAGAAAAAGGTGGAATGCGTTTTCCCGTGACTCGCGGCTCTCCTCTTCGCTTTTACTTCTTCAATGCTAGTAGAAAAGTAGTAACGAGAGAGAGAGAGAGAGAGAAAGATTCTCTCGTAAATCATCGTTTATATTCCGTGCCAACGCTTCGTGAATCAAATTCGTCCGCGTGAAAATCTTCGCAAACCACGATGAGGAGAAGCATCTTTCATTCTTTCTCTCTCTCTCTCTCTCTCTCTTCTTTTCTTTATTTCATTCTTTTCTTGCTTTCTCGCAACCAAGCCAAAGAAAGATGGAAATAAGAAAGAAGGAATATAAGAGAGGGAGAGAGAGATAGAGAAAAAGATAGAATTCATAATACCAAGTCTTATCGTTCTCTCTTCGTTCTTCGAAAGCAACTTAGGATACGTAATCTCAGAGAAGTACTCGTCGTTACACGTCCGACTTAAAAGTTTTCACCGAAGATGAAGTGCTTTTTCCTCGAGTGTTCACATTTTTACCCCCCACCCTATATACATTTTTTCCCCTTTTTCGTCGTTTAATACTATTACTATTACTATTATTACTATTACTATTATTACTATTCCCTTTAACACTAAACCTACCATGCGTAGTCAAATTGACCGTGTTCGGTAATTTTTTTAATATATGATCATTTTTATAATATCTTATTATTTGTACAAAATCCATTGGAAACGCATAATAAAATAATTTATGTCATTCGTTTTTAAATAAAATATAATATATTGTTGTGTCTGTAGGTTTAGTATTATTAATCACCGCCCCCTTCCCTCGCCACTGCTTTTTTTCTCTTTTTCTTTCCCTTTTCTTGTTATTACATTTTCTTTTTTCTTTTTTTTTTCTTCTAATTAAATACATCGACGCACCCAATCGTCGGAGAACGTTGCAGTTTTTTTTTTGTCGTCAAGCGGATTTCGATTAAAAATAAAATTCGACCCCGGGTATGGCCCCGATGAGTATATGTATATTATATATCCTGTAAATTTGAAATTTTCATTAATATATACTTCGTGTATTCTTTTTATTTCTTTTCTTTTCATTTCTTTTTTCTCTTTCCATATATATCTTTTATTCGGAACGCATGTACGATTTCGTTAGGAAATATTTTTCTCCTATGGGTAATATCATATAATATATGTTTATACGTGTTAGTAAAAATCTGTACGAGTTGGAAATAATCATTTATATTTTAATCCTACGTTTTGAAACAATTTAACCGGAAGAAAGTGTTTTATATATATATATATATTTTGATTGGTATTATCCATTTTAATTAACAACATACGAAAGGATACAAAATTGATGATATTTATCTTGAAAATAAAATGAAATGAACGTACATCTACGTAGGTACGTACGTACGTTGATTACAATCCATGGTAGTTTAATAAAATATACATCAATAGTATATTCTTATAACAGGACAACATTGATAATCATTTAATAAAATAATGACCGTACACTTGGTGCTATAACAAATTGTTCAAGGGATGCACAAATACATCATCTTGTTCGAAAAATAATTTTGCTTGTTTTTTTTTTCGATGATTAATAAAATAAGATTTGTAAAATAAATAATACGACGAAAATGTTAGACTTTGATTTTTCTTTTTTCACATTTTTCACGAGAAAAAATAATAATTACTTCTGGTTCATCTCTAAATCACACACATCTCAAGTGTTTATTATTATACTAAAATATAAAATCACTTGAAAAGTTTCTTACGCGTAAAACGAGATTATTTTCCTAATAGTCCAATACATACATACACGCACACACACCCACACATAAAACAATATACATTCGTATATAACATACAGACAGGATATGTGTCGTATCAAAATACAAGATGAGCAAGAGAAACGTTATCGTTTTTTTTCTTTTTTTTTTTTTTTTTTTTTTTTTTTTTATATCCGAGACTGTCGTGGCACGTTGGTTGGACGTTTTAAAATCGTTCGTATCGCGATAGTGCCAGTTTTAATCCCGTGCATGCACGACAGGATAGAACGTAGATTTTTTTGGGGGTGAGGAAGTATGAGGGATGAAGGAGGGAGAGGGTGGGAGGAAATCGTCGAACGAGCTGAAATCATGGTTGCAACATGTCCTCGTGGAATCGATTCTCTGTACTGTCCTTTTCTATATGCAAGACGATATATGCAATACGATTCTCTATACGTATATACATATATATATGTGTGTATACAATATATGTATCTCTTTATACACATACATAAAAAATATACCTTGGGGGATTTAAAAAAAAAAAGAAAAAAAAATGTGGTCCTGAAACAAGATCGTAGGATTACTTACTCGAATTTTACCCTTTTGACCTAGATGACTACGAATACGACTAAGACTACGATTAGTTACATGCGTTCGTGTCTTTCGAATATTTTCTTAGGATAAATGGGTTCTTAAATCCTTAAACGATTTACTTACATTGTGTCAGTGTGTTCTAATTCGTCGGATTTGTCGTTACAACAAATATATATGTGTGTATATATATATGCATTTGTTCTTATATATGGTGGACTACAACAACAAGCACCACTACTAGTACTACTACCACAACCACCCACTCACCCTCGGTGTGGCCAGTTAATTTACGACCTAAAGCCGAGTAAAGTTGGTTACGTTCTTATCATAGGGGTGTTGGACTTTTCTTCTCAGCGATCGAACGAAAAGATTTCCTTCGAGAAACGAAGACAATAAAAAGATAAACTCAGAGAGTGTGTGTGAGAGAGAGAAAGAGAAAGAGAAAGAATGACTCGATGCTGGGCTTTGCTTTTTACTTTCATCGTAAAATCTTTTTCTTTCTTTATTTATTTTATTTTATTTTATTTTATTTTATTTTATTTTATTTTATTTTATTTTACTTTACTTTACTTTATTTTATTCCCTTTTTTTCTACTTTTTCTTTTCACAATAGAGCAATCAAGTTACTTTTTTTTTCCTTCTTCTTCATCTATCTCTCTCTCTCTCTCTCTCTCTCTCTCTCTCTCTCTCTTTGTCTATCGTTCTTATGCCAAAAGGTTTTATTTGAAATTCTATAGGTATACACGGTGAGATACGTGCTAATTGCCTTTCCAAAAGAATTCTTCCCAAAAAATTTAAAATCAAAGTTATTCAAAATAGTTTTCCCAGGGGAAATATTCAATCGTTCGAAATAAGGAATTTTTGAAGGCCGAATAAATTAGTTTGCCATTTGCATCTCAAAGATCATCGATCCTTTTTATTTTATTCTTTTAGAGAGAATTTATCATCGTTAAGAAAAAAAAAGAGCAAAAGATACAGAAAGAGAGGGAGAGATAGTAGAAATAGAAGTAAAAGTAGAAGAAGAAAAAGAAGAAGAAGAAGAAAAGAAAAATAATAATAAAGAAAAATACGATTCTATTATATGAGAGAGAATTTTTTTCAATAACTATGCAAAGAATGTCTATTATTATTCATCTCGTTCGATCGTTTTTATACCTCCCTTCAAGACAAAAAACTAAATGGAAATTATATATCGTCAGGATTATCGAATTATTTTCTATGTTAACGAAAAAAGAAATAAAAAATATATATTAAATAAAAAAAAAAGAGAGAAAGAGAGAGAGAACAAGAGACAGACAGAAAGAAAGATATGAATAAATAAATTGTCGTCGCGTAGTAGTAATAGTAGTAGTAATAGTAGTAGTAGTGAAATCCTCGTCTTCTCTTTTTGATTTTATTCTTTTCCCTTTCCCCCCATTTTTTCCTTTTTTTTCTTCTGTTGTCTCTCTTCATTAGATTTATTTTATACGATAGAGAAACGAGAAGAAACGTAAAAGTAAAACGCGAATTGTTAGGTAGGTGGATGGTTTGGGGAGGGGGTGGGTGGCAAACGATGAATTTATAAACGTAACGACGTAGCATTTTTATTTTTCCACAAGTATATACGAAAGGATATTGTAGAAAATTGAGCTTCAAGCGGAACAAGAAAAGGAAGAGGTCGGGTGGGGTGCGGGGGGGGTACTTGGGGGAATGATATTTTTTTTTATTTCATTTCTTTCCAGTTTTTTCTGTCTCCCCTTATTTCTTTGATAAATAAGACAAAATGAGATTTCTAACTCCTCCTCCTCCTCCTCTTCCTCCTCCTGCTTGTCATCGTCATCGTACACCCCTTTTTTTTAGATAGCACACATAACACGTAAATGTGAACACTCGTAGAGATATAGTGAAAGAAATCAAAAAGAAGAAAAAAACAGAAAATGATTATTTCAATCCACTACAACAACTTCGTTCGGATTAAATGAGAACATTATGCAGCAGACGGGAGTGGTTGGAAACTGGGGGGTTGGTTGGAAGGGGGTGAATTTTAATCGTACTATACCGATCAATTTTAACGAAGGATGAGAAGGAAGAAATGGTGGAGGAGGAGGAGGAGGAGGAGAAGAAGAAGAAGGAAGGAACAACATCGAATATTCCAAAAATGTTCATCTTGCGAACTATAATATAATATGTACGAATTTAAATATTAATATTTACAAATTTAATTTTGTCTTCTTCTTCTTCTTTATTTTTCTTTTTTACTATTACTCTCTTGCATCGTTATTATATAATATTATATATTATAAAAAAAAGTATAATTGTTGTTATATAATATTATGTAATAATATAAAAAATTGGTGAATAATATATAATAGTATATAATTTGTAAAATATTCTGCTCTCAACCACCCCGTTACTATTACGCTATAGGAAAAAAAAAGGTTATATGAATGCATTTAAAAAAAAATCAAGGAAGATGACCTTAAGAAATTCTGTATGCATCCACACTTACTGCAAAAAAATATTTACCCTACTTTATTACCTCTTCGTGTCATATAAGTTTTGTGTGTATATAATAATTTTTCTATATTACAACAAATAACGAAAATATTATATTTAGATGTTAATAGTCGATGGATCCCAAAAAAACCCTATATATATTATTTTATATTATATTATTTTATATTATATTAAATATAATATAAAATAGTATAATATAATATAAAGGATATATAAAGTTGGATGAGATTTTATTCAAATTGTCCGACATTCGAAACTTTGATATAATTTCTTTCCATTTCGAGTTTTATTTTTACAATGGAACTCTAACAATTCGTTACTAAAGTGTATTCCATATATTTAAAATATCTTTTAATACTAAACGTACCGAGATTTAATATATACCTGTTACTACCGTGAGTAGTCAAATAACCATTTTACAAAAAAAAAAACACATTTATATATATAAATGTATTTTCATATGGAATGAAATTTTAGCCAATTGAATTAGCGAACAATATACCTCCTTTTATTCACAAATGAATGATATAAATCATTTTATTTGTTCTCAGTGCATTTTTTTACAAATACATATTTCATATATATATATTATACAGGGTAATTCATCAAATATATAATAATAATATAATAAATAATGTAAATAAATTTGTGCGTATGTATATAATGTACAACATTTTATGCATTTTTTAGCGAATATTTTTTTATAAATTAAATTTTTTTTAAATTACCAGATCTTTTACAAATTACCGAACGCAGGTATTGATATGTTTCACTAATCACGATACGTTTAATGTTAAAAACGTACGCGTATCTTCTTTTTCCTTTTTTACACTTGGATAACACTCGTATTTTTAGTTTCATTTTAAATCACGAACGGCTCGATACGTTCGTAATATTCTCTCTCTCTCTCTCTCTCTCTCTCTCTCTCTCGATTCGCTTGTTACTCTTGGGCTGATTAAATTACAAAATTCCAACATGGAGAGGCCGCTGCTTCTGCTAGCTGCTCTCTCTCTCTCTCTCTCTCTCTGCTTGGTGGAATGCGGGAAATTAATTCGTGCAGAAGTGTGTAGCCCCTCCCCTCTCCTCTCACGTTTCAAGCCCACGAGGCAAGCTAAGGTAAGTCAAGTCAAGGTAAGGTAAGGTAAAGTAAAGTAAAGTAAAGTAAAGTAAGGTAAGGTAAGGTAAGGTAAGGTAAGGTAAGGTAAGGTAAGGTAAGGTAAGGTAAGGTAAGGTAAGGTAAGGTAAGGTAAGATAAGCATTGTTTCGCGTTAATTTCTAATGATTTTCTGCCACTGCAGGTTGTTCGATATTATTTTTCGAGCATTGAGATAGAGAACTCAGATCAATAATAGGATCGTTTTTCTGCAAAGATATATTGTTTATAACCGCATACACACACAACCCGTGCGATACGATACTTGTTAAACCCACCCTCTCTATCTCTCTCTTTCTCTCTCTATTCAACCCCCTACTACCCCTTCCCCGTTTCGTTCTGTATAAACGAAAATTTCAAAAGATTTGTAATCGATATTTTAATCGCATCGAATCTAATTGCTATCATCGGATAACATTTTTTGTTTTTTTTTTATTTATCGTAACTTCTGTACTGCGTTAAAGGATTGTTACACATGGTGCTCCGCAAAAAAAATATTATAGATATAATATAGATATTTTGTTTTGTTTTGTGTTTTATTAATAGAAGAATATACAATCAATTCTCAGGTAGAATTATTAAATAATTTCTAATATAAATATATACTCTGTTTTTGTATGCAACTATTAAAATATATATGGAAGAATAATTTGTATTTTATACGTAGGTAATTTTAAGTATAATTAGGAATAATATGGAATAATAAAAAAAAAAAATTAAAAAATAACGAAGATGTGAGTTATTAAGTAGGACCTATTCTTAACAAAATTTCTCTCTATTTTTTTTTTCTATCAAGTTCTATTATCTTTGATATTCTTATTTTACTATCTTCACAGAAAATAATTTTTCCTAAAAAGATATCAAATTTGAGATCTATCGATGATAATTCGCGAGTATCGGTCAAATCGGTCAATGTAAACGCTGCCTCCCTCTTATACTTCCCCCTGCACGCCCACGGCTGGCCCCTCCGATGATTTGACACTGTACAACATGAAATGTGAACAACAACGTGATCGCGTTGCACGCCACTCGAATGATTGTTAATTTACGAAATTCGAGAGAACGAAAAGATTTTTTTGTAATACTTTATTTTTTTTATGTGATCACATTGAGTTTAACAAATCCACGAATAAAGCGAGTCCTCGTGTTGTTAAAACCCCCATTGAACATCGATACACTCGTTGCAAGTAATTATCAAAATGGTGAAAATGGAAATGGGAATGGGAAAATGAGGAGGGAAGGGGATAGAATGGAAATACTGCGATCGAATGGAAAATCGATATTCCTTTGTCGAACGGATGAATTACTTTTAATAATTTCGATATTTTATTTCCTTCTTTTTTATTTTCTTTCTTTAACACGAAATTTACACCAACACTTCCCTGCATATTCCTATTAATCTATTATTTAAAAAAAACAAAACACCATATATATATATTTTAATATAGAACGAGATTTTAGAGAACCAATCGGATAATTAACAATATATATTTTCTTTTTTTTTTTTATTTATAAGCGAGAAATAATACAAAAAACTTTATGCATTTTCGCTGAATTTGTTCTGGTTTCTTTTTTTGTTTTCGAATACAAATTACAGGATTCCCACAAATAGTCGCACTTTTACGAATTACCCCCGACGCGGTCAATTTGATCGGAACGTGACAAATTGAACTCCAACAAAAATTCTCCGTCGTTTTCGTTTTCCTTTTTTTTTTTTTTATCCCCATCCAAATCCACGTTACTTTTCTTTTTTATTTATACTTATTTTCTATCAGAATATCTTGATAACCAATCTTAAAATTAAGTTTTCTAGTTAATATTCCAAATATTTCAACGGAATCTCTCGCTACCGAAGTAATCGTCTAGTGTTGTTGGGTTATATCACTATTTGAAAAGCTTTAACTTAGATCACTTTGATTCTCACCACGCCCGTTTGCCCCTACCCCTCCGTTTCCTTTGCCCTCGTTAGAAAGTATTTTACGCTCTTTACGGCAAGTAAAAGTAGCTTTTGCTCGGTGTTGAAAAGTCATTTCGATTGAAATTTGTGGAAAATGATCAGCTAGGTAAAGTTTAATGAGATTCTCCGTCGACATCCGGTAGTGGTGCGGCGTGCCACCGTAGGAAACTCTTTCATCACCGAGAAAGAGAGAGAAAAAGAGAGAGAGAGAGAGAGATAGAAAGAGAAAGAGAAAGAAAAAGGAGAAATATACATTTTACGTTAACTCGGTCTATGAAGATGAATCGCTAATGAAATACATTTATTCGGTTAGCCTTCGTTCTTTTTTTTTTTTTCTTTTCTTTTTTTCCCCTTTTTCCCCCACGAAAACGTTAAATATTATTTTCATCATAATAAAATGCTAATTGGATGATATCTACACTCTCTTTCTCTCTTTTTCTCTCTTTCTCTATCTTCTCTTATTCCGAATTTTATTATTTTTATTCCCTCTCATACCTAGGGAGTAATTGCTGGCTCGTTTTCGAGTAAAGTAAATTTCCTCTTACATTTAATGTCGTCGTAGTCGTCGTCGTAGTCGTCGTCGTAGTCGTCGTCGTAGTCGTCGTCGTCGTAGTAGTAGTAGTAGTAATAGTTGTAGTAGTAGTAGTAGTAGTAGCACTAGTAGTCATCGGAATCGTAGTCGTCGTGGTTTCGTTCTCTAGTAACTAGAAGTTATGACTAAAGCCAAACGTTCGTGGTATACGCGCGTTACATCGTTAACATACTTTTTTGTATAATTTTAAACGAAAAAAAAGAATCTAATTCGAAGAACCAAATTAGAAAATTCATTATATCTTTCGGTCAAAACTACGATGGCAACAATAATTTGAACGTTATAACGGTTAATTAAAATAATTTCTTTTAGGCGTCCATTCATCCTTACCTTACCCCCCACGTTCGGACTGATGCGAGATCAAATTTTCATTCGCGAAATGTGTTAAACAAATGGAACGCGAACTTAATACTACCGGACTTTATGAAATTTATTTTTCTCTCTTTTATCTCGTATTTTTTAACGTTGAACTATTAATTTAACATAGCTCGTTTTACTACTGTTTTAACAAAACGGAATATGATAACCGTAATGAAACAAAAGTACTCCCTGATAGGATACGATTTAACTTAAACTCGCGTATAACTTTTTACCTGAATATATTATTAGAAAACATTATACGACCGAGAGAGAGAGAGAGAGAGAGAGAGAGAGAGAGAGAGAGAGACCGTTTTTTCGATTGCATTTCATTTCATTTATTTTTGTTAATTAAAAGATGTTTTATTTTTATTTTTTTTTTTTTGGGAAGGTTATGTCGAAATTTTACAAAGAGAACGCAAATTTAAAAACGTGTTCTCTTATTTGTGATGCTTAAGTTACTGTAAACATTTTTAATCGATTCACTAATGATTTAAAATAAATTGTTCTTATTTGGTGATTCAATCACATATAACAGATTAAACACAAAAATAATATAGAATGAAAAGTTATGAAATATTCCAAAAATTTTATTTCGTTTAACTTGAACTCTTTTAAACCGATTTTTTACAGCTTTATTAACATTCACTAAACAATTATTGAGAAAAACACTATAACTAATCACATAAATAAAAAAAAAAAAAAAGAAATGATTCGAAAATGATTGTAAAAAATTAAATGAATAAATAATAAATATTACTTAATTGAATACATTTTCCAAATATAAATTAGTATGAACTCCTCGTATGGGATCGATAGTAATGATTCGCATTAAATAAACTAAACTTTTTAATAAACGTTTGCAAATATCAAAATGTGTTTAAGCCCCTGCTTGTCGTTATTTAATTACATACATTTATTAATATAAATATATCTTTTTTCTTGATTCAATATTATATACGAATTCACCGATATTACAGAAATACAAAAAAAATAACAAAAACAAATGGTATGATTTTAAAATTAAATGAATAAATAATAAATGTTACTTAATTGAATATCTTTATAAATTTACGGAATCGTTAGTAACGATTCGTAATTGATATACAAGCATTATTTTGTTTGTTTTAAAAAATGAATTAAAAAATGTTGTTCAAACAAAATATATCAACATAGACTTTTGCAAATATCAAAATGTCTATAAGCCTTGCTCGTCATCGTCGTCGTCGTCGTCGTCGTCATCGTCGAGTTCTCTTTACTCTTTCACTCGATCGAAGCTGAAAACTTTCTACCTAGTTCGTAACGTCGAAATTAACGAACCGAAGGAGTGACCTAGTAATGGGCAAACTACGATTTAATGGCTTCCCAATTACTCACAATTAGTTGCATTTAAACTTCTAATTCATAAACAAAATTCCCATACAGGTGGATGACGACGGTAAAATTTCATAAACTCAAAGGAGGAAAATTTTGAAAAGGATAACACAACACAGGAAGAGGAGGAGGAGGAGGAGAGCCCGTGGGACACGGCCAAATGATTTTCATTTTCAACTTTACTTCCAACTATCTTAAACTCTCATCGACATTTTAATCAATATTTTTAATCAGATTCCGTTAACGTTCCTTGTATAATACAACTGCTATTCAAGGGAAAATACTGCATCTTACTTTCTTATTACCAAAGATATAATCAAAGTTTTTCCACCATGGTTTTTAAATAGATGTTAAATTTAAACTAAATTCCTCGTTATATTATTATCATTATTATTATTCATAATTATCTATCCCTCATTAACATCAAAGAAACAACATATACATTTCCATTCTATTCTATATACCTCATTTAATTATCAATTTTCTTTGTTGTAATATAATTAAACCGCGCGAGAATCTTGAAAAAAAAAATATATCTGATAAAATACAAATGACAACTGTACTTTCAATTAGATACTTTTAAAAATAAATCAACTAACTAACGAACGAATGTAGTACAAAAAAAGCTTGAATAATGATTAAAAACTATCAAACTTTTGGATGAGATTCCGAAGAAAAGATTAAAAAAAGAAGTAACGTTAAATACAAAAAAAAAAAAAAAACAAAAAAATAAAAACCAAAAGAAAAGAAAGGTGTAAAARCATTTTCCTATTAGTTCGATATTGTACTTCGATCGTATATAGTCTGAGGTATAAGTACAGTGGCTGGGCATCCCTACTATAGTATTCTCAACGTTCATTGTTTCTTTCGTTTTCTTTCGTGATCTCTTTCGATAGAGAAATTCTAACATAAAAGAAATAAAGACAAAAAAGAGAGAGATAAATAAATAAATAAATAAATAAATAAATAAATAAATAAATAAATAAATAAAGAAAGAAAGAAAGAAAGAAAGAACAAAAAAAATACTTTCTTAGAACGTTATTCTTGCGTTGGGTGTGTAAAGGTTTCCTAAGAGAAGTTTCACATCCCTTCCAACTCGTTGAAATACCTGCCCTAGGGGGTATGAGCTAACCATGCTATCGCCGTTCACGCTTACACACCATCCCTTCCCTCATCCCTTCCCCATCCCTTCCCCTATCCCTTCAACTCTCTCGTATTCGTTCGTTCTTGGTACTGAGAGTGCACATCGGCACGCTGTATCCCGTTTTTCCTCGCGTCACGAGCGTGCTGTTCTACAAGGAAGTGCACTTCGTGCTTGGACTTCCCTACCGATTCCCTTGGGATCATGGGAAACGTTCCTAGAGAAGAAGAAAAGGACGACGACGACGACGACGACGACAACAACGAGGAGAAGGTGGAAGAGAAGGGTTCAGTGGGATGGGTGGGAGGAGGATGGCTACGAGAATGATAACGCCGATGACTTTCCGACTTTAAAACGTCCGACCATTTCTTTTTCTTTTATTTTCTTTACCAGTACGTTACTTCTTCCCTTCTTTTCCTTTTTTATTTTCTTTTACTTTGATGGTAGGTTATTGATTTAGAATTTTATTATCGTTTTATATTTCAAAAACAAAAGATATAAGGAAAATTCTCTCCCTTTTGCAGTTATAATATTATATATAATTCGTATTATTATATATAATTTCGCAATTATTATATACGCTAATTTTATATATTATTATATATTCCGTAATTTTTGATAAGATATTTTGATTATTCGTCCGTGTAATAGATTTACAAAATGATTGAATATTTTTACGAATAAACTATAATACATTCTCTGTGACTATTACGAAAATCTTAAATACGCGCATAGATCGTCGAAGCTTTCGGTAAATGTTTTCTCATATTTTTGTTTCTCGTTAATTAAAAAAAAAATAAATAAATAAAAGTAAATAAAAAAAAAAGAACCACATTGTAATATCGACAAATAATTCAAAAATAAATATAAAATATATAACATATTGGAGCTGTTTATTTTTTATAGTGACCTATTTTCATTTTGTATCTTTTTTCTTCCCGCGAAATATCGTTTTTCTTTTATTACAGTTAAATTTCAATTGTAGATTTTATTACGGTCAATAAATATAACAAAAACAACAACGAAAAAATATTCAAATGGACTTAAGGCCAATTTTCAAAATAAACGGCATCATATTATAATAATGATAAATCAAAAAATATAAATAAAATGATCGAGATAATTTTTGAAATGAAAATCGATAATAGCGATTGGATTGAAACACGTTTAAAATCGAATTTAACGCGTGTCCTGAATGAATTTCAGACAATAGTTACTTCGAGAACCTGAATACCGCAATAGCAATGAAAAGAGAATAAGGGAGGGAAAGAGAGAGAGAGTTCTGATAGGACTTTACAAGTTGGATAGGTCTGTTTGTTGAGTTATTTTCAACAAAGAGAGAGAAAATAGAAGTAGTTAGTGATTTTGGGAGGAACGCGTTCGTTCGTTCGTTCGTTCGTTCGAGGAAAAAGTTTTTAACACACACCGATTGGAAATAGAAAGATACGATATAGTAAAAAGAGAAAGAGAGAGAGAGAGATGGAAAAGGGCTAAGGGTAGGGCAAAGTAACTTGGTTTGCATGAATCCAAGAACGACATTATCGTTCCGATCTTCGTTCCGAATCCAAGGATGACTAAACTTTTCCACATTTCTTTGTAGAATAAAAATTAGCTTTCGAAACTAATCCTCTTCGATTGAATCATTTCTGAGATAAGAACGTGAACACCTTGTGTTATTAATTCACTTTCGTAAAATAGAATATTCTTTGTTACGTGTTTGTGTATGTGTAATATACGATTATAATGATTTTCTTTTTGTATTCGTTTAAACAGATGTACATTATTAGTTCTACACGTGCACATACACACATGCAGACACAGACATACACATACAGTTGTATCTATTTTATCTTCTTATTTAATTACAATTAATCTCTCGTTTGTATCGTCATGGGTCAACTTTGCGTGCAAAGGTATCGGACGTGCATATGCATAAAGTTTAATTAATTGCAGTAATACAAAGCAACGAGAGTAGGATAAGCACGAAAATATAAGTCGGGTGAGAAGGGTGCGGCTGGGGATGATTAATCGTACTTCGTGAAATGAGACATTCATTCGTTTGTCTCTGCCCTTTCGTTCACGTTACAAACGTATTAGTCAGTTTGTTGTACATCCCTCAGATCTACAGAGTTATCCAAATTGAGTATCACATCTGTTAATTGAAATAAATAAGATAAAACAATTTATTTCAAATAATTAATATTACCAAATAAACTTTCCGCGTGATATAAATATAAAACAATATAATCGTATAAATCTTACAAATTTCACATTTTTTATTTCGATTCGAAGATCTCGATACTCGATTTGTGAATGATCTTGTATAATAAAATTCATTACTATTAATTCACACAATTAGCTCCGTGCTTTTATTACAAATAATTATCATTATTACCCATTGATTATATTTAATTATTTTCTTTCCTTTTTCTTTTTTATTACACGCCGAGTACGTAAAAAAAAAAGTGTCAAGAAAAGACAATACGGATGAAAGATTGTCATCCTTTCTTTTTATCGGATTTCTTTGTCTTTTTTTAAACTTCTCTTTTTTTTTCTTTTTTTCTCTTCTTCTTCTTCGTCCCCATCTTCTTCACCGTGCTTAATTATTTCCGTCTTTCGTAAATCACGAAAGGTAAAAAGATGCGACTTTTATCTAGTCTATGGCATTAATTAAGTTCGCATAGATTTTCAGCTTTATATACTACTCTATCTCGAGTACAAAGGATTTGGGAAGAGGAAAGAGAGAGAGAGAGAGAAATCGGTGGAAGAATGAAATGGTACTACTCGGGGAGTGAGTCAGTCTGTAATGGAAATACAAAGGAAACAGGCTCCCGGTAGAAGAGAATATTGTCGAAACGCCCGAAGGATCAGAAAAACTAGAATACCTTCCAACGCTTTTGCTTACTTGCTTACTTGGTTGGTTGCTTGCTTGGTTGGTTGCTTGCTTGCTTGGTTGCTTGGTTGCTTGCTTGCTTGGTACTCTGCTTTCTTCTCGCTTCTCTGATTTTAACGCGTAAACATGTTTTTATCAGTGAATAAATAAACGAAAATGTCTCATCCCCCTTTTCAAAATTATCTCCTCGTTATAATATTCACGCGAAATTTGATTTTTTTTGTTCGATTAAATTAAATTAAACAGACGAATATATATTTTAATTATATCTATTTATTTTTTTTCTTTTTTGCATTTCTTCGTATTGGGGTGCAGAATTGGTTGTTTTTATTGCTGTTGCTTTTCATTTTCTTCCCTTGTCACGCGCACATACACCAGGACACATAGTTACATTCTCTGATAATAGTTATTATAGAAAACTCGAAGAAATTTAGGAAGGAAGCTTCGAGGTAAGAGAAACGAACCGGTGAAGTATAATATGCAGTAGAGACTATCTTGAAAATTCATGAAGACGCGGACGGAGTTTCTAGCGGTAGCAACTTTCCTTTAACAGCCCAGCTAGCAAGCTAGCCAAGCAGCAGTCAACCAACCAACCAACCAGCCAGCCAGCTATTTAGCAGGGCATGCAACTTAAGTGAGGATTTTCGGGGTAGGAAAGCTGCGAGTGAAATTTGCATATCTTTTGCTACGTATAAGAATGATACGTAACGGGTGGGTGGCATGAGGGGGCAGGGGTGAGGGGAAGGGGGGAAGGGTTATGTGTGCAAATAGGACGATAAGCCCTTTCCACCACGCTGTGCTTTGTCTTAATGTCGCGAGAAATAACATGATGGTTGGTACCCCCGTTTATCCTATTCTTAACATTACCTGATTCTATATACTTTGACGTTGACTTATAGTCTTGGTATTTTAGTCTATTATTTTATCGTCCCTTTATAAATTAACGAATTAATTAGTTTAGTCGAAAGAAATAAAATATATATATGTACATATAAATCTTGTAGTTTGAATTCTGTACATTACTAAACAAAAACTACGAGCTCTTCTCGTGTTACACGAGTTTTCTCTTCGACGTGGTAAATAGAGATAAAGAAAAACGATATATCATGCAGTATGTAATATACTTAACACATCATTTTCTTGTTAACCGTATACCCAGTGGAACCAAGCATTCACTTTGTTTCAAATATTTTTGAAAAAAAATTGATTTCAAAATCATTATCACATAAATAATATCGAATAATAATGAATTTTGTATAGATTGATTATTGTTGATAAGAATTTTGCACAGAATGTGTTATTTATGTTTCGTTAAAAAATTAGACAAAAATATAAACTATAACAAGTAGAATATATCAACGTGTAAACAAACGCGTGCTTTACATATTGTAAAAATATAATCCAGATTAAAAAGTTATTTCTTTTTACTAACTGTATACCAAATGGCCAATTATTTTTGTGCGTTAAATATTTATCAAATTAATTATCATTTGTTAATAGTTTAAGAAATAATTGTCAAGTAAAAAATATATCATTTAAATAACATAGAAAAAAAAATTAAGATATCTCAACGATCATATTCTTACGCCGCAATGTGTTAAAAAGAGGATTATAATTGCAAAATAATGACGTTACTTATACGATGATTACTTTCGCGTTTTTTTAAACACACTTTTATAGTCATCGATAATAAACGTATAATTTTACGATACCTCTAAACGTAACACTCAATCTTATAACATTTTAATTCTCGTTAAAAAACGTCATCGGATAAAGGGCGATGCACAGAGTTTTCATTCGAAATCGAAATCGCTAAGCGTATCGGCTCGTAGAGTGTGGTGGAGGAGGAGGAGGAGGAGGAGGAGGAAAGGGAGAAAAAAAGACTGCGAAATCTGTTGGTAGAGATAGAGAGAGAAAGATTGCTATCGATTCCGCGACTCATTCAAACTTTCAAATGATTCGAATCGGTACTCGCGCGAGTCGCACGTATTCCAATCGACCTTTGACAGACAAACGGTTCACCAAATTTGCGGTTTAGAAAGGAAACCAGGAATTCTTTTTCATTTTTTAGCAGTCGTCGTTGTGTTTTAATTGATAGAAACAAAATGACGTAATAAGATGAATTGCCATAATTGTTACGGAACAAGAAGAACAAAAAGAATAATAATAATAATAATAATAAAAGAGTAAGTTGAAAAGAAAGAAGGAAGGAAAAAAGAAGAATAAGATATAGGGGTTTGTGTATGTGTGTGTGGGGTAGGGAATGTAAAAAACGAAAGAGAAGAAAAAGGGACGAGTTAAAATCGTACCGGAAGTCAATGCTAATCTCGACCGTCATTCTCATCTTCATCCTCTTCTTTGTTTAATCAACGAATGAGACTGACGACGAATTCGTCGGATTCGTTCGTTAAGATTAACCAACGAAAAGAAGATACTATGTTCGCACCCGTATATCAAGGATAATTTTTATCTTCCTCATTCCATCCCTTTTTCCCTTTCTTTTTTCATTTTATTCGTTCGTTCGTTCTTTCGTTCTTTCGTTTATTCGTTCGTTCGTTCGTTCGTTCGTTCGGTCAAAGCACACCGAACTTTTTAAATTAAATTCTTCACACTAGAAATTCCCGTGACGGTTAACTCGATCTACGTGCATACGTATGTATATGTATATATATATAATATATATATATGTATATACGTAGGTCTCTGTTTTTCACTCTCCTTTGGGGAATCGATAAGGGTCGACTACTTTTCTTTTCTTCCCCATTTTTTTTCTCCATCTTCTTCGTCTTTTTCTTTTTCTTCTTCCATCTTCAGATCTCCGAGAAAAATATCGTAGAAACGTTGAAGTTCCTCGTGCGTCGATCTGCACAACGTAAAATGCTCACCCCTATCTTTTCTACAACCTACCCGCCCCCTCCACCACTCTTCCTCCTCTCCTTCTTTTCTTTTCATTCCTACTACTTCCTTTCTTTCGGTTTAATCTTTTCCGTACGATCAAGCCACTATCCTATTTCGATCCAATAGGATTATCCCGAAGAAAAGGTGGGGCGGGGAATAGGGTGAGGGGGAAATGAGGAGGAGGAGGAGGAGTAATAGGGGTGCAGAAGGGGAGAGAAAGAATTTTCTCTTCGGTGATACGGAAATTTCTCTTACGACTAACTTCCGTGCTAAATCACCGTACATCATCGTGTTACTTTAACTCTTTTCTCGAATAAAAGAAGAAAGAAAAAGAAGAAAGAAAAAGAAGAAAAGGAAAATAGGAAAATAGGAAAATATTACATCGATCGTATGAAGTAAGGAAGGAAGGAAAATCATATAAAAACGTTTCTTCTCCCCTAACCACGTCAGAGTTCCGCGTTTACTTCTTCTTATTTCCTCGTTTAAATCTTTATATATCGAAATAGGAGATGATGATAGTAGTATACGGGGTTATAGGCATAAAAAGAACTTTTAACGATGAGAATCGAATAATGCGTACCATAAAATACATTCGAATGCTTTACACAAAGTTCTATCAAAGTTATGGTCATAGGACATAGGTAATAGCTTAGTTCTTGTTTCGACGAATAGGAAGAAAGAAAATCCCTTTTGTTCTATACAAACTTTTTTGACTATCATCCTACCCATTCTATGATAGATCAAAAACTAACGAATTACTTACTTACTTACTTTTTCATTCGTTATTAAACCTTATCGCTTGTCAACCCTTTTTACGTGATTCTTATTAAATTGTAGTTGGTTTTTCGGTAAACATGCAAAAACTTTTTAATAATATTGTAAGATAAAACATTATTTTTTGTTAGAAATTATGTTTCATTTTTTGAAGAAGAATTACACAAATATATATATTTAAATGCGAAGACATATTACTCACACACAACAGTGTTATATATTGTATATATATCTGATTATTAATTATTAATTATTATTTATAAGTTTTTCATGTGTGTATATGATTATTTTTTGAAACAGTCTATGATATTGAAATCATGGTGTTTCAAAACACCATGATTTTTCCAGTGATTTTTTCTTCTTCAATTTTTATTTAAACAACTAAGTCAATTCGAGCCATATACACACACACGCGCGCATAAAAAATAAATGTGACGTTAATCAAGATATTTTTTTGTTTATTCATTGAATAAGAAACGAAATATAACACATAAAATAAAAACGTATTTAATAATTTTTATGATCAATTTAATCGAATCGATAGATCGCAGAAAAATAAATCTATTTGGAATTACTTCATTCCCTACCTCCCCAAACTCCCTTAACGCAAAATGTTCTCTCTCTCTCTCTCTTTCCCTTCTCCTTTGTCCATTAATCAAACAATCTACTACTACTACTACTACTGCCTACCTATCTATTATCTTTTTATTCACGTTTCCGGTCAACACAGAGGGACAATGAAAAGCGTTCGTTGACGAATCGGAAAGCACGATCTATCGAGAATTTATGATACGTCGTTGAAAGAGAGCTTTTACGATAGAACGGAATGGAGTGGATCGGGTGGTTGGGAGGGTTGAAGGGAGGAGGGGGGGGTCAGGATCGAGATGTTACCTGACCAAGCGGAAAATTTACCTACGCATTTATTTATCGTAGTTCGCAGTTGTAACCCTGCCTACCTGCCTATCTACCTGCCTATCTACCTGCTGAATGTTGGCATCAAACAGTGGTAAAGAGAAAAGAATTCGAGTTTGAATTTAATCGCGTTAAACCCTTTAACAAACGTGCATCGAATTTGACTTTTCGACCATACGACAAATTATCTTTCCCGAATGTATGTTTCAACCACCGACGCATAACCCCCCTGCCCCGAACCACCCACGTTCGTTCTCGTCCCCCTCTCACGATCACCCAACCCTTCAAACGCCTACCCCCTCCTTCCACCCCCTTCCACTCTCCCCGTCCCCAACTCTTTTCTCTTTATTCGTTGACGATACGCCACAGAGTCAGTCACGTGTTTGCAGAGCACCCCCCATAGTAGTACAGCTGAATATTTTAACGAAGCGGTGGCCGCTTGACGAGCTCGTACCGTCAGTACTTTCGTTTACTATTCATTGATTTATTGGAGACCAACCAGCCACCCGATCTACTCTTTTCTCTGCTTTCCTTTTTTTTCTCTCTTTTTCTTTTTTTATTTTTTTGTTTCGTTTATATCCTTCTCTTTCAATCCAACACCCCAAAAAAGGGTTCGATTAAAGCGCGTGTAAATAGATGCGAAAAAAATACTTTAAAAAAAAGAAGAAGAAAGAGAAAAATAATACATATCATAGAAAACAAAGGGACAATTTTATTATATCTTCGTCAAAATTCGTGCGAGTGAATTTAAAAACTAATATTTCTCTTTATAATTCTGCCCTTATATCGCGTTATGTGAGAAGATTGTTGTAAAATTTAGAATTTTAAAAAAGAAAAAAGAAAAAGAAAGTAGAGAAAAGAGTGTATGATAAATTTACGTTAAATTATTATAGAATTGATTTATCTCGTATTACGAAATTAAATGAAAAGTAGATATCGATCGTTTAAAGTATGAGATTGAATTTTTAAAAGGACCAATCGGGGTGTGCTCGTTGAAAATCTTAAATATCATTCATTCAGTGTTATATAAAGAATTAATGTGAACTATGGTACAATCGTTTAGGCATTAGTGTCAATTTAACCCGACACGTTTTTTTATTTTGGATATGTGTAAACTAGCTGATATTTGCTTGCTTGCTTGCTTGCTTGCTTGCTTGCTTTAACGTTTGCATAATTCATTCGTATAAATTTCGAATGAGAACATAATATAACGGCGTATAACTGTGATATTACTCATTTCGAATTTATAAAGTTATTTTCAACTAAATATCCATGGATTATGTATTATCTTTTTATATTCGTTCAATCTGAAAATCAAGATCATTAAAACTGCAATGGTTTAAGGGTTACATTAGGGTAACGTAAAACGTGTACAAAATTTATTCGCAAATCCATAACTAACGGAACCGCGTTGCATTTCTACAACATAGCAATTAAAAAATATATTATATATATATATAATTGATTTTATATTATTTATCATTAATATTATTAAATACGTGTTTATCGTATGTGTCTCATTTGTTTCTCATTCGATTTATAACTCAAATATATACACACATACATAGTCGAATATTTTAATATATATTTCTTATTACATTATTACTTTTTTCTTCGAGTTCGATTGAAATATTTATT
>NW_014569759.1:0-3868 GCF_001313835.1 Polistes canadensis | reverse complement strand
GAGAGCACTTTCGGGTTGAGCTTCGATAGACGCAACGTCGGCAAATTCACTATATAGTTCCCTATGTGAGTGTCTATCTATCTATCTCTCTTTCTCTTTCTCTTTCTCTTTCTCTTTCTCTTTCCCTTTATAGTTGGGCGAGAAGCGATATAGGGCTTTGGTTACTATCCTCTCGGTTCTTCTCCGTTGTCGGAAAAAAAAAAAAAAGAAGAAAAAAAACTCCCTATTCCTGTATATCATATGATTTATGTATGTGTGCACATGGTTCCAATGTATGTATTCACGCGTATACACGTGTACGTATACGTGTACGTATACGTGTATGTATCGAGTTCGTGGGTTTTTTGCATTTTATCTATTGACTGCATAAATGCAAGTGTGCGGGTGCACGCGTTCGTATGTATGTATGTGTGTGTGTGGATATATGTATGAACATGGTTTGCACTCGATACGGTACTCCATACGGCACTTTACGAAACCGATGAAATATGTTAACAGCATTTCGCGAACGGTTGGTTTTGCGCGCGTGTTACCGATCAAGTAATAGTAGTAGTAGTTTTAGTAGTAATAGTAGTAGTAATAGGGAGCAGAACTTCGTTGAAAAAATATTTTAAAACTTTACTCGAGATGATAAAAGAAAAAAGAAAAAAAAAACACTCTCTTTCGTGCACCATTTTCTCTCTCTCTCTCTCTCTCTCGTTTTATTTCTTTTTTTTTTTTTCTTTTTATTTCGCTTTGATTGATATCATTTACGAAATTTTCCTCCCGATACACGTTCGAAGTTTTTCTTTTAATGTTTTCCTTTTTTTTTTTTTTTTCAATCTTCAATTTACCTTGGAAAAATGCATCAGACCAATGACGTTGACGCGCTAATTATCCGTATAATTGGGCACAGGAATCATTGATTTCGTTTTCTTTTTTTTTTTCTTTTCCTTTTTCTTTTTCTTTTTTTTCTTCACCAATTTTTCGAATCATTGCATCCTTTTAAATCGCGTGCGCGCGTGTCGGGTCAAAAAATTCCTATATTCATGGATTCTCGATATAAATTCGCTACGTGCCCTCGCCCCCATCGCGGTTGCATTGTTCGTCGTGTTTTTCCCTTTTTCGAAAAACAATAATAATAACCAATATAATATTATTACCGTACGAATTTATATCGGACACTTTTTAATACGTCGTCGTTCTGATTAAAATTAAGAACTGCGAGAGAATTTTAAATTGAAAATTTGATTATTACATTGTTTGTATTTCCATCCAGCAAAATGGAAATAATACGAAATAAAGATGGAAAAATAGGGCGACGGGGAAAGCGTAAAAAATTATTGTCGTTGGAAAACGAGAAAATATATACATATATATATACACATATATTTTAGTGAACGCTATAAAAATCGTTTAGCAAACGATCCGAATATTCTTGCAAATAATTTGCAGTTAAACACTAATTTAGTACATAGAATAAAAAGATTTTACCATTGCGATATAGGGGAATAAGATTTTTTTCTAAATAATAATATGGTTATATCACATAACAATTATATTTTTTTACATTTATCCTTTGTAACATTATTTATAATAACTCATGTCAATGTATGAGACACGTCAGCAAAAATTACTTATAATTCTTGATTAAAAATTCATTGTATAGTCCTCTATTAATAAAAGAAAAAATATATGTATTATATATATATAGATATATATGTATATATGTCGTTTGAAAATATCGATTTGAAAATAAAATTTGATGTGAATGAGGGAGAGAATAATCTCGAATCATTGTTATAACGAGATGACAACGATGAGAAGAAAAAAAAACACGAAAAGAAAGATAAGGAGGAAGAGGAGGAAGAGGAGGAAGAGTAGGAGGAGATGGTGATGGGGATGGAGAAACGAAAAAGGTCAGAGAAATGGTCGAGTTTGCGTTTTATCCTCTCGCAGTTAGAAATAACGAGTCCGATGGTAGGTACTTGCAAAAGTCAATGTCTCGTCGAGTTCACGCTTCTCATTCTCTTTTTTATTTCTCTTTCGTTTCTTCACGAAATAGAGAGAGAGAGAGAGAGAGAGAGAGAGAGAAAGAGTGAGAAAATTTCATGGTACAATTTCACAGGGGGGTACTCACAGGCAACATTTAAAACTGCGAACGTCGCGGTAATTATTACAACGTTCTAACGAAGTCCCCTTAATTCGTACCAACTCCAACCCTCGACTTTTCTCTCTCTCTCTCTCTCTCTCTCTCTCTCTCTCTCTCTCTATAATACTCTCATTGTCTTTCTTTTTCTATTTCTCTATGCATTTCTCTCGAAAACTCGGCTTGTCTCTACCTCTCGCTCGTTTTATCGGTTTTTCAAGCCACCGAAATAGTTTTACGTTTCTCTCACTCTCTTTCTATCTTTCTTACTTTTTGTCTCTCTTTCTCTTAATACTTGCTACCTTAACCATCATCCCTAATTATTTCGACTAAAATTCGAGGAAAACCCATACGATGATATTGTGGTTTTGAAATACGTTAAACACTCGATACGTTATCTTATATAAAACCTTTAAGAAGATAGAATTATAAAAATTAGAAAGGATTCTGCCGACGATACGTTTCGATGCTATCTTGCATGAGTGATAAATTTATAAAAAAAAAAAAGAAACAAAAAAAACAGCGCATATATAAAACTCACACGCAGCTGAAAAGAAACTTGTGCTAAGTTTTATTTTTATGTCTGGTAATATTTCATCGGATGATACTAATCTACGAGTAAAATATGACTCAATAATTTTGTCCAAATTTATGGGAATAAAAAAAAAAAAAAAAAAAAAAAAAAAAGGAAAAGAAAAAACCAATGTGTCAGAAATACCAATAGATAGTGAATAATAATTAAACATGTAAATAAATTTAGATTGAATTTAACACAGTCAATTCGTTCGATAGTACTCGCGTTACATAATTGCATAGTTTACAATTGAATTTGGATAGATCACTAATAATACCGACCCAGATCTCACCGCTAGAAGGTTGCTGTTTTCAGAGACCCACGTGCTAAGACTCTACTTCTAACATTTATTTTTCTAAAAAATTCATTTTTTTCATTAATCATTAATGATTCAATTCATCAATAAATGCATAATTGATATACTAAACCAAATACCAAAAGTTTGTTCACACACACACACATACATTCATACATTCATACATTTAGACAGAAAAACCAACATCACGACTACTACGAGAACACAAACTAGGAACAGTGGAATAGAATCTTGCCAATATCGATGACCCTAAAAATAAAAAAATGTATTTTTATATCCTAAATAATTGCATTACAAACCTTAGGATATCATTGCAGACATTGTTGTGAATATCCATTGTAAAATAGTATTTTGCAATATTAAATCTTACAGCTTGAAAACAACAGTACTTTCTATAACAAAAAACTAGACAAAAAAGGCATATGTGGAAAAATTAATAAATAATTCAATTGAAAAAATAAAGAATTTAAATGACCAAAAAGTGGACATTACAAAATACCGAATTCTCGATGCATTAGAAAATGTGTTTTTCTATATTTAAACACAAGCGAATATGATGCATGCATTTCTCTGATGCATGCTTTTTTTTAATATAAAATATATGAATAGAAAAATATTTCTATTTCATACAAAATTATCAATCGATTAATACAATTACAAATACACTTAACAAAATATTCAAGACACATTATGAAATACTTAAATAATTATGAATATATCACAATTTTTAAAAATTAATAAACACCGCTTTAAAAATAAAAAAATAAACAATATTGCACCTTGCGTCGTATTACGAAATGCATACGCAATTATGTATATCGCCATAACAATAACCATAACGAGATCAAAT
>NW_014569758.1:229416-284465 GCF_001313835.1 Polistes canadensis | reverse complement strand
ACCGAATTGGCCGAAAGTGTGTTCATGATTCTAATCGCGTACCGAACAAATTGTTTTTTAACAAGAATATTTAAAAAAAATTCTTGCATTGATTTTAAATAACGATTGAATTACTTTTAAAGCAATCTATACGATTGCATACAAAAAGTGCAACATTTTTCGAAAGAAACACTGACTCGAAGATTGCATTGCACGCAATCGCAACTGAAGCTCTGAAAATCAAAGTTTAGTTAAAGCAAGTCGTAGCGTGCTTCTGTTTATTTATTATGTTACTAATAAAAAAAGTTATTAATTGTTTTTTAATTCAATTATTTAAACTACGTATTCAAAACATTCTGGAATCGTGCTACTATTTTTATATGCTTTAGTTATTAATAAAAAAATATTCAATAGAGATGTAACCACAAACTTGTAAGCTACATAAAAAAAAATAAGATAAAATACAAACGAAGAAATATCGCGTTGCATTCTATCTTTCAAAGAATAAATTTCATCGCGATAGGGTTATTTTTACAGAAGTATACTAATTGCGTTAATACCTATAGGTAAAAAATAGATATAGCATTAGTGTAAGACTAAACACAAGGTACAATATTTATATAAAATCATTTGAACAATTAATTAGAATCAATTGAACGTGTCTTGAATTATTTATGTGAATTTAATACAACAATAAATAAAGTGCATTTAAGATAATAAAATTGAAACAACAATTGCAACGCGAAATTAAATATTTAATTCAATAAATCATTTCATTCATATTAGAATTAATTAACRAAACGAGAAGTTACAATTTTCTAATGCACCAAACGTCAGCCATTGGCCCGACAGTGCTTACGTTGCACCATACAAATTCTATGGACACCGTAAGCAATATCGGTTACCGGATCTCACCACGGGGAGGTTGCTGCGTCGGAGATCCATTCTAAAATTAAAGAAAAGAAATAAATAAATGTACTTGCACGTATATGTATGCAGCATTCCACCATTGATTAGTATGAATACCATAGAACGATGGAAACAATAGGATGATTGCATACGCCTTTCTGAAACCATGAAAAGAATGACAGATTATGGTAAAAATGTTTGTGAAACCATAGAAAAATATAAGATCATATAATTCTAATTAGAAATCTTCTTACCTAATGTCAATGCATTCACACCATCGATTATGACTGCATCTATCTGTAAATCAAATGAGATTTGATTAGATTATCAGATTTGATATTAAAATATGAATTAATTAGACAGTAATAATTACTTACGYGGAGCGGAACTAGTTRMKRCYTGTCGCRCCGCCGTCCTAGRACAAAGTGAGGTGATGACGTAGTCGAGTCACCTCTCCCCTCCTATTTACCTTATAAGGCAGTGCCTAAATGTTTTTCTATGYGTACTAGATGAAAGATCACGTATACACACAGCTGAGGCTTGCCTCGTTTGATTCTTATCTTTGTCTTCGCAAGTCTTTCTTTTTCTATCCGTACATTTAAATGTATTTGATCATTAGTATAGATAAACGTAAACATAAAAATCAATAAGCTATATATAATACGTTAATATATAAATTAAATGACTGTTTTTTATAATATATGTATTATATAAATGCATTTCTGAAGGCACACACGTTAAAATATAAAATATGAAATTAGTTATTAAAAATAATGAATAGAAAAATATACTGACTTGAAATATTTGTGAAATTGATCAAAATTTTTAAAAAAGATTTTTATTAATATAATGTTTAATGTTTATGAGTATCTGTTTCAGGTCTACAATCTCAATTAATGTTTGACTTTCTATTTATAATAGGTTTTTTTATGACTATTGGAAATAGTAGAAAAAGTTAGGTCGAAAACGCATTAATTGTGTTAAAAAATATAATATATTCAATGTTGTCATAAAGAAATTATAAATGATAGAAGTATTTCTTTATAATAATGCTGTATAACTTCTCGTATTGTTTTCTTATATGATTCATTTTACTGTCAGATTAATGACATAAACAAGAGTAATCATCATTTAATTAGAAATGATTAGCGAAAAGCAGAGCTTCTATTTCTTGCTCCTTTCCTTATTTCTTCTCTCTTTCTCTTTCTCCCTTGTCTTTTACTTCGTTCATCTCACTTTCCTTTTTTTTTACGTTAAGCCCGTTTGAAGACCACGCCTTGTCGGAAATAGGTCGCATCGAAAGGTTTTCTGAAGTAGCACGAACGTACAGAGCATGGAACGAAGCTGCACGTGTATGCGTATGCACTATAAAACGACCTCGACTAGGCTTGTACTTCTTATTCGTCTTCGGGTTTGCTATAAGACGGATCGCAAAGTATTGGATAAAATCTCGTCCGGTTTGTTTTTTGTTTCCACCGCAGTTTTTGAATTCGTTACTAATTTTATCCCTCAAGTTGTAGTACCGGAAATTCCAAATGCTAAAAAATAATGACTTTCAACAACAAAGATATACTCATTACTTAAAGCCAAGCTCGTGGTTTCTTTATTAAATGTTTCCAATTCGTAAAGTTAATACCTATATAAATTGCCATTTAAATGGTTATGAAATATTTCTTATTAGTTGGTGTAGAAATGAAATGATATCATAGAATCAAATACTTGTTTTGAAGGAATACATTTATTAAATGATTCTTGATCCGAAAAGCGCAAATGATTTTAGTTGCACGAGCGAAATAAAAAAGAATAGCCGTGATTGTATTGTTAGGTGTCACTTAATCGCTTCGCGAGAAGTGCTATCCGATTCAATAATTCAACGGACGATACGACACGACAGGAAGAATAAATCCGTTCAACAGCTGTTACGGGCCTGATTCTCGCTAAACCGTGCCAAAGCACTTTAGGACAATTCAGGAGTTTCCTATTCCCCGTTGGACCGCACGTTAAAAGGTCGAACGTGCGAAAGTAACCGTTAGTCAATTCCCTTTGACCTACCTTTCGAACAATGATAGAAACGATGCACGCAAGACCGAAAGACTTTGTGCTCACCGGATTTTCCATTGGTAGGACTTTTAAGAAGCATTGTCTTTCCTTCGTGTTACGAGTCAAGAGATCAAAGAAACATTTATTACATGCTATGTACGGGCAAATCAAAAGCTACGAGGTTACGTCAACAAGAACAAAAAAAAACAAGAAAAAAAGGAAAGAATTGAGTTAAACTATTTGAAATTTTCAAAAGAATCAAAATGAATCAATTGATATCGATAAAAATTAATATTAAAAAAGGAAATAATCGATATACGGTGGAAAGAATGAAATACTTCGGACATACCGTCGAATTTCAAGCTTTCGAGGATGACAATGAAATCTAGAAAGAGGACGTTTGGCGAAGCACGTATTCAGACGAGTATATCGTCCAGTCTGCTTCGTTTGGTCCGTTTCGGTTCGCTGAATTATGGCGAATGAAGCACTCTGTGAAAGCACACGTATACGAGATTCCCTCGTGGGGGAACGTTACTAAAAGCTACAAGGAGAGAAAAAACGTTCCGAATATTTCCCGACGTCAATCGAACAATTTCAACGTCAAGGGAAAAGAGAAAGAGAGAGATACAGAAAAGGAGAGAAAGTATGTAAAAAAGGATAAAAGAAAACGGGAAAAAAAGCTTTAATTTTTGTTTCTTCTGTAAAGCACAAGTACCAAATCTCGACTACGTGTATTTTGAATTAGGAGAATTGCGAAGTGCTGAACAACAGGTGGAAACATTTTCAGTAAAAAACTTCCAAAATCATTCTACCTAGAGTTTAATAGTTTTCAAAATCAACGAAAAGATCTTTCTAAATTGGCAATGTTCGTTTTTTCAAGTTCGATCATCAATAAATCGTTACAAATCATTTTCGATTACTCAATCATATGTATTTTCATAATCAGGTCTCATGGTAATGAATAGATATTTCGACAATAACCGAAATCGATTATGAATAATTTAGGGATTATTTTGTTTAAATCGTTGAAAACTTAATCACGAAAATGCATACATATGTATTTCTAATAGTTGCCATTTGAGATTACTCTCGTTTGTCATTAATTATAGGTAGGAAATTTAGCAAATGTTTCGAACATTCGATGAAAACGTATCATATAAAATAAAATATTACTATATAGAGTCATTCTCAAGGGTCGTGATAGCTTTGATTCGTGCGCGTACATATGTGTTTATGCCTACGTAGACTCAGCAAGTGTTTTCAAATTCATTCGCGATCGTGCAAAAACGAAGTTCGAACAGTAGTAGTAACAGAGGGGTAAAAGCTCTCATTTACCAGCATATTTAGCCGCGAAGCTTCGATGTAAAGAGCTACCGAAAACATCTGCCGAAATTGGTCCAGCCATTAGTAGTCGGTCGTAAACCTCTTCAGAGACATTTGAATTTTCAGCGGCCGGAGTAGCTCGAGTAACTTCATTCTTCGTAACGTCAACTTGGAATGTGTACGACTTACTTTTTTGAAAATAAAATCTTATGAGTTCACGCGACGGCCTTTTTTTCGTCGATATCTTGTCTTCTCAAATAAATTACAATGTATTTAATTATTTGTATTTTTATATGTAGATATTTAGATTAATGCCAATAGGCGTATAAAATGGCAAAAAAAGAAAATGAAGGGAGAAGGAAAATCACATCTCATTGTTAGTCAAGTCAACCTCGCCTAGGATCGAGTCAAAGTTAGTAAAAAAAAATCCCTTCCGTTGGTAGAACTGAATCGATATCCTCTATCCTTTTCTCCGCGGGATCTCGCAGAGTCTGCGCGGTGAACGAGGAGAGTAAACCTTGAAGCTTGCAGACTCTAGCTTTTGGAGACCGGGTTAAGCTCGAAGCAGGGTGCGTCAACGTGTCATCAACGACACCATTTTTGTCATCTTCTACAACGATATTTCTCTGTTATTCATCATTCATTCGCAATACTTTATAATCTTTTTTTTAAAGATTAATAAAGTTACTATCAAAATTCGACCTGATTAATAATTATTTATATACGGTTAATCGTATACTATCCTAGTTGGAACAAATAGTCAGATATTTTTCGGTTTTCATAAACCTTTAGACGAACTAAAAGTGTTTTCATTATACGGTTCATTATTTATGATCCATATTTCATATTACTTGGAAGTATTTGAAAAAGATTTTGATAACTATTTATTACTTATCGTTGGAAAGGAAAGTTTCTAAGCTACGTAGAACGTTTTATTAAACTATAAAACACGAATGTGATATCTCCTACAAAAGTACTTATTCTTTCTTCTCTTTACATCCATTTTCTTTCAGAAAGACTCACAGATTCTTGCAGATCAAGTTCCAAGAAAGACAAGAGCGCATTGATGATGTCGGTAGCGTATTTCAGAATAGTAACCTTGCAATTTCGAGAAAGTGAGAGGATGATTTTGAGAAATACTCGACTTTAATCTGAGACGATTGCTTTAATCCGAGATGAACGTTCCGTGATTTTGTCAGACTTCTCTCCTGTGCTCGATATTCTCTCATCTCTTTTGTTGAATATTCAAGAGAGAGAGAGAGAGAGAGAGAGAGAGAGAGAGAGAGAGAGATAGAGAGAAAGGGAAAAAAGTAAAGAGAAATCTCGCTAAAAATTACCAGAAATTTTGTTCTTTTTTTCTTTTTTCTCATTGCAATCATAACCGACGATCGAAAAGATTCATAATAAGTCATTTCTATTTTCACTTTATATAACTATAATAGGTTTTATTTCTCTAGACATTTACATTTTCGTTTATATAAAAGAGTGATTTTAAGTTAAAAGTATCGCTGCTTTTTCTACTATCAATTCTTTCGTTTTATTTTATCTTTGGTACGTAGAGCGTGTTTTCTATACGTACTTCCCTAGAAAATCCATTGAAGAAGAACGTGCTTCGCCTATGTACGACGTTATATTGAGACCTGTACGCAAGTGTACTGTAAACGCTTATCATACGAGTACGTGTACATATAGGAGATATATAAATATATATGTCTATACAAAGGACCAAGAGCTTAAATATTTAAACATCTTTGTTGTTCATTAATTAACGAGAAAATTTCCCTCCAAGTGAAGTGACAAATTTCATATTTTACTTTACAAAATGTATTTCAGTTTTTATATGCATACAACAGAACCGAAAAAATTGGTGATTCGTTCTTTGAATGTAAAAACAAAGAAAATCAATGGAAATATGATAGATACCTATATTTATGAAAGAAACGACAAACTCATGTTGAGAAATTTTCACTTTCTATCGGTAGATTGAAGTAGGTACCTTTAAACGTAAGAAACTTGGAACGAAAGTGTAAAAGGCTTGAGTACGATGCACTGCCCTCTATCGATAAGAACATCTCCGTCTCGCAACATCACCGGTCCAGTGGATATACGCCTGCCGGCTAAAATCGATTTCATCTTTTCACCTCGTACATACTTTCCGCTTTTATTTATATTCTCCTCTGGAAAAACTTCCGCCTCGCTACTTCTCCTCAAAAAGAAAAAAAGAAAAAAAATGAAAAAATTAAAAAACAAAGTAAAAGAAAGAAAATAAAAATTCCTTCTCGATCTCGCGAACATAGGTATACGATACTAACGAGAAAGAAACAAAACAAAAAGAAATCACGTTAACTAGAGTAAAAGAAGGAAAAATGTGAATAAAGAGTGGGGTGGCACGAGTAGGGTGACACGAGGAGGGTGGCACGAGTAGGGTGGCACGAGTAGGGTGGTGTGGGGAGAAAAACAGAGAATAGAAAATAATCAAAGGAAACGAGAGCGTATGTATTTAGGTGTGCACACGTATAACGCGACGAAAGTAATCTCGTCATGCGGAGGCTCGAAGTTTTCGCATCGAGCATCGTTTCCAGCGTACGTATCACGTATCTCGTCAGAATTCTCGCAGCATCCCTGGTCCAGCGAACACGCACGCCGGCCGAAGTGTAAGCCGCAGAATCGACCGTGGCGCGCTCGGCACGATAGGTGGAGAAAGGGATGGGGGTGGGATGGCGTTGTCGAACGGGGGTGCCCAGTGGAGTCTCTGGCGTCGGGGTGCGCGAGAGCTTGCAGAGCTTTTCATTCCGGTGCCGTAGTTCCTCTCGCAAGCTTCGAGGCGCCGTTCGGGCTCGCTTGTGCCGCTCCTTTTCTTGGTCCTCCCTCCTCTCTCTCTCTCTCTCTCTCTCTCTCTCTCTCTCTCTCTCTCTCTTTTTCTCTCTTTCACTCTATTTTACAGTCAGTCAGTCATACTCGGTTTCTCTCTCTCTCTCTTTCTCTTTCACACACACTCTCTCATCCACTCGTTCTCACACACATTATCTTCGTTTGTCTGTCTATTTACTCATTCGCTCATTCATTCTGTATACACCGTTGTATATTATACACTTACACGCGCGTATTTGCTCCGTAAGATCTTATGGGTATCTCATATCTTACGTCTCTTTCAATTTCCGTTAATCGCGTGTTTTCGTGCGTGCATTTCGTTCGTGCAGAAATCTTAGGTGTGCTCTCCTGTGTATTCTAGCTCGTGTCGTCACGTGTGTGTTGATAAACTATCGAGGAGAGCCTGATCACTCCTTCCTTTTCTCTCTTTCTCTTTCTCTCTCTCTCTCTCTCTCTCTCTCTCTCTCTCTCTCTCTCTCTTTCTCTCTCTTTCTCTCTCTCTTTTCCTTTCTCTTTCCGTTAGAGAGAAGAAAAGCCTTTCCCGTGTATAAAGCGAATGATCGGACGAAACTAAAATGATTAGAGAAACCTTGAACGTCTTTTCTTTTCCAGTTCTGTAGTTTTTCGTGATCGGCTAACTTAGTATCCAATTTGCCGGGTTATGAACGAGGATTTTCTTTGGAGACATCACGAAGAGACTCGAGAGGTTACCGTTACGGATTTTACATACGATAGGACGGTGAACGCGTATCTTAACTGTTATATTTTCTCGTCGTTGGATGTGTAAAAGTCGAGCTGTGAATGTTCGCGAGTGTTGTCAAAATTTCGTTCAGTGCCATCGTCGTTGCTGTTGATTGTGGTGGTAGTGATCCTGGTGGTTGTGATCCCGGTCCTAATAATGATGGGGGTTACAAGACGAGACGAGTGATTTTCTAATCTCGTGAGTTTCAAATTAGGAGAACATTTCTTAAAGGACTTTCGCGATTATCTTCCAGGTGAGATTTGTTCATTTTTCTTCGTTTCTTCGTTATCTTTATTTGTTTGTTTCTTTCTCTTTCCATGTTAACCATACTTGGTTGTTTCAACTCGCGGTGGAATTTACCAACCACGACTCGCAAATTATGAGTTATGGGTGGTGCGAAAGAAAATGTTCGGAATTTATCGTTCTGTGTCGTCTATGCTTAATGCAACGAGGCCGCCGACAGTGATGGATATGGCCGTCGGGGCTCGTTTCCGCTAAAACTTTCAACGAGTCCGCGTGGAAACTGATTTTCGTGTCATAAAAGTGAGACCTAGCACCTGATCTTCCCATGACCTTCGCTACTCTACTCTCCCTTTTTTTCTCCCACGCATTCAACCGAATTATAATTCCTGCAATGCATATTTAATTCAGTTTTGTGTTTTTTTTTATAACTGCGCGAAGATCAGTTTTAAAAGAATGATTTAAAGCGTTCCTTTCGATGTAGCATTTATTTTCAAATCGTTACATTTGAATATATTTTGTTATAAATTCTGCATTGTAATAAATTGACTTGTATAGAAATTCTCGAAAACGTAACATTTATTTCATTTGGAGGAATAAATTTCTCGTTAGTTTACTAGCACACCGTTATTATTTCTAGCATATTATTTCATCTGGTAGTAACCAGACAACGTTATTGAAAATTAATCGTGAATGCTAATGAAATCCTTCTATTCTATACACGCGCGTACGCCTGTACGACTGTGGATATTACGTAGAAACGTTTCGCGATCATGCGGCGCGTGGTATGTTAACCTCGGACGTACCAATAATTTGCATAAATCAGCAAGAAAATTTGCGCATAGGTACGTGATCGCAGACATCGGTGCGTTATGTCGGCACATGATTTACGCGCGCATTTATGTTAATTCCGAGAAAAATTTCGATACACCGGCTGTTAATGAACATCTCTGGGAATAATTTAGAATAATAACCGTCTTATGGGCTAGAAGCTGATGGAAATTGAATTTTACGAAGGGAACAGTTACTGTCGCTTTTAATTATAATTTAATGAAAGCACGGCTTTCGATCGATTTGCGTAATACATCGGACTAGAGTGAACGTCAAATTGCAATATCTACAACGTCTATCTTTAATCGTTTGATTAACGAAGATATGACTTTACCATGGTAGATTATGTTTCGTTAGCTTCTCAAGTACGCATTACGGCTCCTTATCAGTGTAATCGATGACTATTGCATACAAGATTAGTATTTAAAAGTGACGAGTACTCGAGATGTGGTCGGAATTTGTTTTTATTACGGTCAGAATTTTCACCAAAACATGCAACGCGACTTTACTTTTCAACATTGTCGTTTGAATTGCTAAACTAATTTTCTCTTTCTTTTTCTTTTTCAATCAGACTCGCAAAGTTTTTCCATCAAGTCGGCACGACACGCTTTTGCCGTTGCTGTTGAAAGTGTAAAAACTGAATCAACAGAAGGCAACTAAAAGAAAAGGAACAAGCGAGAGAATGGGAGAGAATGAGCGTAACGCAACGAACGTAACGCAGTCGTAGGACGATAAAACGAGAGTATCGTAAAGGTCTGGGTTAGTTCTGCTAAAGGAAATCGATATCGAGTTCACACATCGGAAATTATGAAACGTAAACGCGTCCAAGATATCGTAGTCGGTGACCTCGACGTTGCTTGGACACCAAACTACCTCGGCCGTTCTACCGTGAGCAATCAAAATGGAAAATCGATGTGCGTTCTAACGATGTTATCATCGAATATCCGAATGTTACCTTAATGATTGGTTATTCATACGAGTTAATTATTACGATTACTATCAAATTATTAGAAATCAGATCACTCTAATAATACTTACGCAGATTCATTTCTTTAGTTAGGAAGTTCAAATGTTTTAAATCGTAATATATTTATTTTTACAAAATGTGCAATTGATCTATAATAGTGTTTGTCAGTTACTATCGTATCAAGTATATAGGACTTCTCTCGTTTTCTTCTTCAATATTTCATAAAAAAACGATGATGCTTTAGATATCTTTGAGGTTTTTTCGTTTGATTATATGCATCAAAGTGACTTAACAAATTCTCTATAATATGATCGAAAACATAATCGAACACGCATCCAACATATCTCCAAGAAATTAGGTGCTTTGGAACGAATCACGAGGGAAGTAATATCCATCGAAAAATAGGTGACAGGAGCAGAAGTAGGCGACGATGTTAGTGGCAACGGGAGAGAATAAAGTTGCTCGAACTATGATTATGGAAAAACGAAGTCGAGAAAAGAGCTATAGATATATACATATATGGGGTCTTTTATAGCTAGAAGTAGATATAATTTGGAATCTGCTGGATTCTACATGCAAAAATAAATTTAAAATAAAATTAATTTATACGATGCTTGTGAGAATTTCACAAAATTGTCTTCTTTTTTGTGTCTTAAACCGAAAGATTTATAATTTGTCCAGATCCTGTATATTCTTATTCTATTATCAGATTCGTCAAGATACGATTGACGAAAATGACGAATTTATATAAAAAAAAGAAGAAAGGACCTAAAATATGGATGCATATAGGGAGATTATTAGATAAACGTGGAATATTTTCATCATTTTTCTTTTACGCGCGGCCTATATTCGGTCGTTATTCGTGGCCGCGTTCAAGGAGACTTCCTACTTTGCGTTTCTACTTGGAGGAAACGTATTTCATCAAAACTTGCGCCTTTGGAGTTGTCCAATCCTCGGTACGGATCTTCTGATGCTCCACCCCATTCAGAACGAGTGTGAATGAGAGGGCAGATCTCTTAAATTTATACGGCTAGGACGATATCGGTGACTATCAAGTGGATGCATACTTTACCGAAGAAACATGGAAGATATAAGAAACATTGAACCGTAACCAATTTTATAGATAAATTTGATTCTTTCGAGAAAAGATGTACGATCTGGATACATTTTCCTCGATAACTGTACACTTGATTTAGAGAATGAGAAAGTAACAGAGAAAAAGAGAGAGAATGAGTGAGAAAGTCTGGAGAAAACAAATTAACGATAATTCGGAATATTTTTGTGGTTTTAAAATGATCTGAAATAAGGGGAAGGTAAAATCGAGTCAATTTCGTTGATCAAATTTCTACGAATTGATAGATCATATTGCTTTCGTTAGTTGCAAATGAAAATTTAAATTTTCATTTATTCGCGTATTATGGCAAGATATACATATATATTTATATGATAATATTATACATACATTAAAGAGTCAAAAGCTAATTTCGTGAATGGGTCTACGCATGTATCTAACTACGTATGTACGTATGTTATGCTATTTTAGCGAGTCATTACCTTCATAGGATTTGTTCGTTAACAAACCTAGAATCGCATTCGATATTTAATACTCTCAAATTTAGATTTCGTATTCACGCAGGACGAAATTTATGTTTCGTTGACCGACGATATATCTCTATGTGATGTGTTTCATATAATTAGTTTCTAATAACGTTGCGTATATTATAATGAAGGGATTAGATGTCACCGCGGGAATCACGATTATAACTTTCACGTTTAATACGCGAGGTTGTTAGTTTAAGAAAATAATGAGCTTAATACGATAACTATACCGGAGCTTTGATATTTCGATATAGAAATGATTTTAATTCGTTTAACAATTTCATTGATAAATACACACATACATGCATACGTAGAGTATTTTAATCGTTAGTCGAGGTTCTCTCGTCGAACGTCAATTTCGCTTGGACAATTACGTCAGGAACGTTACGCGTTTATACATTCTACATAGATTTATGGGTAAATCGAATATATTGTATTTCGTTGGTCTATATTATTTTCTATACTTTTCTAAAGTCAGCTTTATAATCATTATATTGCGATGAATGAAATCTCATTAGAATTTTATAGCTTCGAATAATATTATATAATAATTTTGTTTATCAAGAATTTTTTGTGTTCATTGAATTCGACGATTATTTTTGATCGGTATTGTTTCGCGAAATCGCGAAATCCTTCTGCATCGAAAATTCATAATAAATTTAATGCTCATAATTATTCTCTTGGTATTTTAATAAAAACGCTGAAGGTATTTAATTTAGAAAAGTATAACGAGGAATAAAATATTATCCTCTTATCCTTTCCGGTCATATATCTTGGCAGCTTTCTGTCATTTTCGCGCTCGTACTCTCTCTCTCTCTCTCTCTCTCTCTCTCTCTCTCTCTCTTTATTTCTTGCTCTCGTTCCGCACGAAGGACCATTTTTTCGACGTTATTATTTGTGCAATAATCGTCCGCGAATACGGCGTACCGACCATCGATCTTTCGACGTACTTTTATGAGGTCACACGAGCTGTGAAATATCGATCGGACAACTGGAAGACAACGAGGACATTCAATTTGAAATTTGTCGACATTTCAATCATTCAACGGGACTCTACATAAATTGATGTAAATACATTTTTTACTTTTTGTCACGTTTGTTTAGAATTTTCATAATGAAAGTTTAATCAATGCGTAACATTGAAGTTACGTCAAACGTGTAATGTTCGATATATTTCAATAATTAAAAACGCGTTCAATTATATAGATTATATGTATATCGTTTAAACTCGAGAAAGAATTTTTCTGAAACAATTCAAATATAAAATATTATTGATTCTCTGAGATAATGAAGAAAGTTCCTACCGTTTTATACAATAAAGATAAATGATAGGCGAACTTAGAAACGACACGAACTTTCGTGATTACTTCTAATATCATATTATTTATGGTTTTATATCTCTATAATCTACAAATATTTGCAATGTATTTAATTCCAAGAGAATATTGAATTCCTTTTGCATAGTCGAACGAACAATCGTGTAATCATTAATACAACATTATATCACCTTCAACTTGCGATCATTCGTAAAGTAAAATCACTAATTACTAGCGAATCGAGCCGATTAATTTGCGTAATGAATTTTTAAAAGATGCAACCAACGTTTAATGGGAAAACGGATTTCGAACTCGACGATATTCATTAAAGCAAAAGCTCGTGCGACCAATCGTTATTCTCTTTCGTCGTAGAGGGAACAGTTTATCGACTATACGAGCCACGGATACGTCGAATAAGTTTCATAATTCGATTTATCAATATTTGAACGATCCGGCTCCTATCGGCGCGAACCTGCGTGGTTCGTCTCGTTGTTCGCTTGCTGATTGAATTAAGCCGCGTTATACAAAAGCACTTCGCGCGACCGAATTTCGCGATTTTCTTTCCTTATCGGTTTTTTCCTTGTTTCTATTTCGTGCGTGTACGCGCGCGCCAGAAATACCATTAACCAAATGGAACATCGAAATCAAATAGGAAAAGAAAAACGTTTGCAGATAGGATGACTTCCAATTTACAAGCAGAACTTACTGTCTACTTTTTCGAGTTTATTTCATTTCAAATTTATCCGCATTTATGATTATTGAAAAGAATTATAAATGTTTCGTGTATCTATTCTTATGCACGTCGTTGCATGACCATTTTAATCGATCATTCTAATCGTATGGCGATCGAAATTCGGACGGGAGCTAATAAAAAATTCAATGTTTGTAAGTTGAGAGTAAAATAAAACTAGACAGAGGAATATAGGAAGAAACAGAGAAAGAAAATGTAATGTTCTTTTATATCGCGAATCGACCTTTGTATTATCTCGTCGATATACGTGGCTTAGCCACGAAATCGTTTTTACTCTCGAACCAATCTTGGCTCGAGTCCTCGCACCCCGTGAGGTGTTTCAAGGGGTGATCGCAATAGTTGAGAAAAAGGAAGGAAGGAAGGGGCCTGGGAAGCAAAGTGGAGGTGGCAATCATTGTCCGTGCTACTCCAAACTCGATTCTCTCTCCGACCCTCATACTAGTAAAGCGATTGGATTTCTCTTGAGATCGAGTCCATGTGCTTCTCTTATTATCGAGAGCCGTCGTAACCTCGAAAAGATCAACGACGTTACGGCTGGATCGTATCTTTTCTATCAGCACTCGAGGAAGTGAGCAAACGCGGCGGCTTTGGCCGACTTCGAAGCTCGCGTTTCAATGACCCATCGATAAGAATGTTTTTATAGAGGAAACTTACTTCTATCTACGTTTCTACATATGTATGCAACAATAAAACAAATAAGAATACAAAATATATAGGATTCGTGTCATTGATAAATCATTTTTCGTTTATTTTCTTCTTCAAACCAATAAGTCATGTCAGTCAAAATTTTCCGGACTTAGCCGTAACCGCTGTCAGATAAATTCGTACGTCTCGTAAGCAGGAGAAATACTGTCGAGACACATACCGCTTTTAGGCTGCCATGTGGTAAGCAATCTCCCTTTCCACCCCTTCATCTTTCCCAGGATGTCTAGTCAACATCCGAGGAGATACTACGGATATCTAGCGTGTCGTCTGGTGGCCTTAGATGTCGTATCAGGACATTAGCATCGGACTCCGTGATTTTCGAGGGCGTTCAGGAAACGTCCCAACGATGATATCTCTCTAACACTCCTTTACACCCCTCCGTACCTCTTTGCTTTCATTCTACTGACAAGGAAAAACCTATTTCGAGAAGTTTTCGAGTTATCAAAATCCGAAAATGAAAATTGATAAACGCATTTGCTGTATTTTTCACGAGATTAAACATCTACCGACACTTTGAATTCATTCATTGGATGCATTAAGAAATAATGACTAGCAGACAATACGTTTGAATGAATTTAACGATAGTATTGATTGATGTTTTCCATGTTTACGAGAACGTGATTTCGTAAGAACACAGTTTTAAAAGCGTTAAAACTCATGTTATCATTTTGCTAGTCGGTGTCAAGAGAGAAGGATGTGGAGGAAGAGAAAGAGAGACAGTAGAAGACGTTTGTAGCTAAGTCTGGAGAAGATAAATCTTTCCACTTGCTTCCTTCGCTCCGATGGCGTATGAATCGTATCGCGTCGCAACGATCGAGCAGCTCGTTCATATCATAATGCTCGCGGGCATGATGTTATCTTTGCACTCTATTTCAACGCCTTGTGACGAACAAGAATCTCGAAAGAGCTCCCACGAGAGTTTAACTTTGACTAGAGATGGTCTTGAAAGTACATATGTACTTACATCCCACTGGTTAGTTTCTTTAATCGATCGGCAGAAAGTCTAACGCTATCGTCATTCATGTCAAATCGATCTTTTAACTATCTGTGTCAATTAACTATAGAATTCAAAACGATTCATTTGTATATACGAGTCTAAATATACATTTCACGTGTTGTACAACATATACTCATGAAAATGCTCATCCAAAAAGTTTTCCTTTCATTTCATTTCATCTCCTTTTTTCGGACATATTTAGCGTTGCCCTAGCGATATACTTTAATCCCACATTTATATGAATAAATAATTATAAAACAACAATATTTTCACGCGAGAAAAGAGGTATTTTATTTGCATTCTTATTGTTAGAAAAAAAATGTCATAGAACAGGCTTGTAAAAATAAAGGAACATAGAAGGACAGAAGGAAAGAAAATACATGTAATCGCATTTCGTCGGAACGTTCGATAGAATTTGATCGTTTGGTCGATCGTTGGCGGACAAATCGATACATGTCGGAGGAAGTTGTCGATGATTCGAGAAGGACCTGGTTCGTAGTAGATTCGCACGGACAGATACGTGAAGCACGCGTTAAGCAAAGGTAAACGATGAACGGAGGCTGCCCTTCTGCCAGTATTCAATTAACGCTAATCTCATTGGCGAATAAACGCCGAAGTGTTGGCACTCTCGTACGAAGGTGTGGGTGTGTTGGTTGGTTGCGGAGGACAGGGACCCACCCGGGTTGCGTTCAAATGAAGGACCACGCAAACGCTACATTGCAACGTCCAATTCGAACTTTGTTCAATTTTCAATCGAAATATTTTATCTACTGCTTTAAATAACAATTGGAGGGATTCGGTCGAGTGAATAAAATAATATTTGAAGTATAAATCAAAAATTTGTTAAGTACCAAAGCGTTTGCCTATCGCAAAATATATTTCTCGGGTAAGATCTTTGCTCTACATATTTTAATTAATTATCAAACATTTACAATTCTACTCATAAAAATGATTAACGCGTTATACTATAATAATACTGTACAATCGATCCTCTTCAATTTTTATCCAACACATTTTATCTTACACACCTTCTGTACTTATCAGTGATATTTCGATGAATCGTTTGAAACAAAAACTTATCGTGATATATATTTAAGTACAGCAGAATAAATAAATGAATTGTTATTTGCGCAACGTTGTTTAGATATTGTAATGAGATTCTTAAGAAACAATATTCGAATAGAATGATAGTGGAGCTGAAAATTGGACACAAATAAGAACTCAGTCATTCGGTCGATCGAAACTTTAGAAAAGTTATCGAAAGAAAGAGAGAGAGTAAACTTTGTGAACAGATAGAGGAATTTTGTTCAGAAATAATCCTTTGTTCTTAATTCTCAACGGTGTGTCAGTTCGAATAACATCGTTTAGAATTCGTTTGGAAAGTTGCAAAGCGAAAAGAGAGAGAGAGAAAGAGAAAAAGTTCTAAGAAAGGATGTCCATTATTCGGATGAACTTTTATTCATTTGATTACTTTAGAGAAACGTTCGCTAAAGTATTATATATTTTGTTATAAACTGTTATTTATTGTATATAGAATCATTTATTTGATATATAGAAAACGTTTTACGTATGATAAAAAAATTAAAACAATTAAATTCTTTGTTATTTCATAGCTTTCTTTTTCATCTATTCATTACATTGAATCTAATTATTATTTTTATGATTATGATTGTGAAATCATGTATCAAAGAAATGATAAAAAGAGTAGGGGATTCGTTAACTCAAATATTTAACGTTCAATTGACGTTACGTTAGCGTCCGAAATAAATTGGAAAGTCTCTAGCAAATATTAAACATATAATTCGCAGGCGCGCGTAACACGATAACGTTATTTATCGTGGATAGGTTTTTCTCTTTCAACGTTACGTAAATTTTCAAACACCGTGTGCACATAGAACGTTACCGAATTGACGTTTTATCAATTATACAGCGTCAGGAATTGATTAACCAATCGATTATCTATCAATTTTTATATTTTTATAATAGAAAATATTAGATCGTGAAAATGGAGGAAAATAAAACTGAAAAAAATGTGTGTACTTTTAATTAAAAAATTCACTATTGTAACCACTTTGCCATATTCCGATACACTTTCGTTTCTCTTATCGTTTTGCTCTGTATTTCGTTTGCCTATTTGAATTTAGTACAATAAGAAGACCACATTACCAAGTTCGCGATTAGTAGGCTCCTCGAGCAAAAATTATTAGTTTTTCGGCAAATTTTCCGTAGGCAAAACAAACGCAAAACTAATAGGGAGGAACGTGCGAGTTCGCACCCAAAATTATTCCGGGAATTTTTCATAATTTTTTCGTACATATTCCACTGGCCCGGGAGCTTCTCGTACTTGAGATAAGCGCCAGTGGCGTTCTCGAGTTACAGAAAGGGGCAGAAAAAGGGACAGACCTTTCTCTCTATGTAAGGGAAAGAAAAAGAAAAAGACAGAGAGAAAGAAAGAGAATGAAGGAAGCAGAGAGGGACTTTTCGCGAGCACGTCCGGTCTTTCACCTTACGCCGACCTACATTTTCCTGGTCGGATTCTTTTGTCGTGAAACGGCCTAGTAGCGAGCCCTGCTCGGCCAGAACACGGCTTAGGGACATGTTTAGGCCTTTAGCCTAAATTTCATTCTTTCATCTTTTCAAATGGCCAACGATAATTTCAACGTTACACTCGTGCCTGAAAGCTTTTAAAAAAAATAGTCATGAAATCAAGGATCGATAACTACGGGAAATATATTTACTGAAGTAATTCAATGAACGATTAATTATCGCGATTAAAACGAATAATAGACGTAATCGTTTTCAAAATCATCGTCGATCACGATTTCATTGCATAAATCATTTAAATCGAAATAATTATTATTTCGCGCATTTATTCTTATAGACAATACTTCATTTTTAATGCGTTATATTAGTAACTAGGGAAGGAGAAGTTTTTAAAGGTAATATAGTCTCTCATTGGTAATACCTACGCTCATATTTGATTAAATAACAAGTCTTTTATTTGAAAGTAGCTAATTATAATTTCGACAGCGAACATGAGATGCGATAACGAGTACATGCCTTCGTTGTGAAAAACTCTAGGTACGTAATTACCGTTGATTCAAAGGAACGCTTTTTTCCTACTTCCTATTTCCTATCCATCGCAACTCAGCGCGGAGCTTTTTTCAAAAGGCCGCATTTTATTTCGACCGTTCGCCAGCAAATTGCCAATTTGAAGCGACGTATACATATATTCCTGCACGAAAGAACAAGAGAGTACGCTTATCGTACGCTTATCGTACGTTTATCGTGTGCTTATCGTATGCACATATATGCGTACACCCTTCCATAAAGCACTATGCAAAAGTATACGGTGATGGGCGTTTATATCGAAACAACTAAATCTACATCTACTAATGTATTTAAAAAGCGTATATATGTTTCTTTTGTTTGCTTATATATGTATTAAATTACACCGAAATCTTTTAAAAAGATAACTTTATCCAAAAATTATCTTACAGCTGCATGTGTGTTCCCTCTTTCAAATGACATAACTTTGTTCGAAGAATTTTTTCTATAAAATCATAAATAACGAAGATATTAAAATGTTTCGATTTAAATGCCGTATCCTATGCATTGCTACCTCATTGTCTCGGCGTATATAATTTATCTTTTCTTGCGATCTTTTTGAATAAATGTCATTTCTTTTATTTAAGTTTCAAAAGTCAATGCTGTGGCTCTACCAATTCTCCAATACTTTTCGATATGAAAACTTTCCGAAGAATTGGAATAAAAAAATTTCGAATGCATTTTTATTAAGTGTCAATTAATCTGATTTTGACTGATTCTTTACAATTTTAAACTTTTAGTTGTTCTTTCGATATTTCTTTCGTGATTGATGATGATAATGATATTTTTCATGAACGTAGATTGATCGTTACACGGTACTCTTTTGATAGGTGTATATATAAGTATATGTATCATACTAAAGAAGTCAGCTGTTTTTGAAATATTGAGAAAATTTGAAAAGTTGAAAAAGATCTTTTCAACTTTGAAAGTCTTTCGAATCTCCTATAGCTACGATTTAGCGTGCAAAAGTATTTACATTTCGTTGCACTTTTATGCAATTTCATAATATACTGTTAATGCATATATATATGCACTTATTAATTTATTTTGACAGAAGTATCTCTCTCGTAAAATGTTTTCTCAGCTAAAAGTAAGAACTGATTCGATAAACCGTGAAAAGAGAAGCAAAAAGCAACCATTACCGGTGATGAACGTTACGCGTTCGTCCACGAAAATGTCCTTTTCTCGTAGAAATTTATGTCGCCAGGAGTTTCCGTCTACGAGAGCGGAATGAAGCGTAATGCGAAATGCGCGGTGAAGGTGGACCACCACAGATCTATTCATGTATATGTATATGTACATATCTATATATTGCAACGGACTCCGTTGGGACGTGAAATCGATCCTGGAACTATGGTATTTGCATAGAAAGTTATACACGCTCAAGGAAACGTATCTCGAACTCCTCCATCTCTTTCTGTGTGCCAACCTTTGTCTCTCTCTTTCTCACACTCTCTTCCGATATCATTCTTTATCCATCTTTTTTTTTTCATTTTTCTCTCCTCCATTGTATTCCTCCTTTCTTCTTATCTCTGTTCTTAAATTCCCTTCTTCTTTCGTCGAGATAATTCCATATTATTAATTTTAATCCGTTTCTTATGTTTAATGTCGCTATAATTAACTTTCTTGAAACTGGTAACATCAAAGTGTATCTATCTGTCTTTTCTTTAACAGTCTTTCAAACTTTTTACGAACGTATTCTTTCCTCGAAGTAAGCTCTGTTGTTAATAAAATGATAGAAACTTTTTAATCGAAAGTAAATTAACGAGTTATCGTTTCTTCCAATGGAGTTTGTTTTTAAACGAATTTTTCATCATCTTTTTAACGACGATTCTCTTACTGGTAGTGTCGAATTTTTAAATTAGAAAATAAATAAGCATAAAGAGAATATAAACGAATGCAAGTAGTAAAAATATGCATATAATGCAACAAAACTATAAAACAAAAGTATATCTATTTTACACAAGTATTATATATTACATTTCGTCAGGTTTCTTGCAGCTTTTTGGGATATCCGCTTGAATTCTTGACAATATGACCTTGGGGCATACCCTAAGCAATAATCTGACCTACGTGGGAAGATGTATATATCCATAGGCGAATATCAGTAGACGTTGGAGAATCTACCCTCACAAATACGATGCTGCATACATTCAAATACGTTTACGTTGGTATATCCGAAAGGATTAATCCGTTATTATCGTTGGAATAATTCTACGGCCACGTTGAAATTAACATAGTAATATAATTTTTATTTAGTATTTTTTATATAGCAGATACGCGCTTTATCTTTTGCCGTTTTACACGTTTTAATTAAATCGGTATTTTTTGGAAAATTCTTGTCGATCGTTTTAACCAAGATAAAAATAAAAATAATGTTGGAATTTTTAATATTCAAGGAAGGATTCCTTTAGCGTGATTAACGGCCGCGTTCGTTAAATGATCACTAATTAATGTTTCGCGAGATAGGAAATCCTGTCGATTCGTATAATTCTTAATAGCGGGCTAGCAGGCGACTCTACGCTCGTTAGTAGAGTTACAGGCCTAGAATTAGAGTAAAAGCCAAAATCGAAACTTAGGAGGGGATACGTACTCGCGTTAGGTATGCTAATGAGATGTTAAATCGTTTCGATCGATCGTCGTGAATGAGCGTAATCGATAGAATGTGAATTGCGGCATGGAATTCTATGCCTCTCGAAAACGAATCGGTAACATATTATCATTCCATTCTCGTATTTCCCCCATTAATATTGATAATAAAGATACCGTATATGAATAATATTATATACTATAGTAACGTTCACTTTTTTTTCTACTTACGAGAATATGTTATATAGCGTAGATAGGCACACACCTAAACAGAGTATCAGTTAAATTCATTAATGCAGGGTCCTTTCAAAGCAAATAAGAGATAGATTATGGGAGAGTCAAGAAAATACTGGGATAGAGTTAAAGCCAAAGTCAGAATTAGGGGAAGTTACTACATGATGAGAAACCCTTAGCACTTTACGTGTCACACTAATAAATGGGGTGCGAACCCTCGCGAACATCTACGGGAAGAAAAACGTCTCGCGTTTTCGAACGGCCGTATTATCGAACCTTAATGCTTCACGACGGCCTTCCACGATTTCTGAATAAAATATCGTCCTTGTCGCGTGGCTCACCTCATACATTTTAAATCCACCGGCTTTATGTAATGTCGCCATAAGAAATGAGGTTTCAGAATTTCTCCTCAACCTCCTCCTCTCTTTCTTTTTATCTCTCTCCCTCTATCTTACGCTTTTTCCCTACTTCTTTTCCATTCTTCTATTATCCTATTTTACAGATAAGACCTAGTTTCTTGGCTGCTTAACAAAAAATCGGAAACAGACCGGACCAACGTCGCTATTTTTATCTAAACTTTCCTTCTTTTCCTTTTAATCTATGGTTTTTTTTTTGTTAGATATAACTAAGTTGACTCGCTAATAGATTTAATACGGATTATTTGTATAAATATCTAGGCGGTAATTCGTAGTGAAGGGAGAATTATTTCTATATCGTAAAGAGTATTTTTTAGCGAAAGGAAAAGACTTTTTCTATGCGAAACATAAAGTTAACAAACAGTTGTAGATTTTTTGTTAACGTTTCGAATATATAAATGAAAAATTGTATTTTGTTTCTGTAAGAGAGAAATCAAATGTATCGTGCAAAGACCGCAATCGATCGAGTTATGGCCGATATCTGTTGGAAAGGAATCAAAGTTATATGGCGATAAAACGTGGAATAGTTTCACACCCATTCTTTGGATGTGCGATTTTTTGCACGTATACTCTTCTCGCTCCCTCGATCTCACCATCTGTATTTACCCATCCATGTCTCCTTCCTTCTCGTTAGGCGTACGCTATCTATCGTTTTGCCCTCGTTGCATTTCGAGTGGTCGATAACGTTCTGGCAGCTGTCAACGGCAGCGAAAAAATCGCACCATGAGATGTATCGACACTGACGCGACAAGAGAAGCCCCGAGGCAAGAAGAGAGAGAGAGAGAGAGAGAGAGAGAGAGAGAGAGAGAGAGAGAGAGAAAAAGAGTATGGAGGAAAAAGAAAATTTCAACTTTTCCATGAGAGGAAGATAAAAAAAAACGGAAGTCAAAGAAAAAGATAGATAGGTAGAATCATTATTCTTTCAAATTACATCTCTAGGATAGGTATAGGACGACAGACATATGTATGTGCATAATAATAAATAAAGAATATATCGAGGCCATAAATATGTCCAACCGATAGGACTGACGCAGATAGTAGGTATATATAATACAAGTAACTGTCGGCTACCCGATGAACTCTCCTCTGCATGCATGCATATTTACTTTTAATGGTTAGTCAAAATAAAGATAAACAGAAACGTAGGTAAATCTAGGGAAAGAATAAGAAAGAAGAAATAGATAAAAACCTAAAAAAACTCGTTTGTCGAATGGCAAAATTTGTGAATACTTATGTAGATATATTTGAAGGGAAAAAAATCAGGGTCGCGAAACGATTAATGCAAATTCGAGTTATACGCGTTGCAGGATTTCTCGTGAAACCGCAACTGAACGTTGCTAGACGCTAATTGGAAAGCAGCACGAGGCCGGAAGAACTCCTGGTACTGCGAATCGCCCCAACCTTGACCACGGGAAAGAAGATTTTTACGCTCGAAACATTCCTAGAGAGCTTTTAATGTCCTATTTCGTTAATTCCTTGTTTCTCTTTTTGCCTATTCGCCGTAAAAGTCAACGGAAAGGTAGTCCATATCTATAGAAACCTTCCGAACAATGCACATAATTATAATCCAACGTTATTGCACCTGTATTTACTTTTTTCTTCTTTTTTTTTGTTTAATTATTTTCAGACGACATAATAGGACAAATTTCATTGAAACTTTATTCATGCATACGTATGAATAATCGTACTTCCTGACGGTTTCTCATTTTCGTGAAATTATTGCCACATGAAATCGGATACTTTTACTCGAATTTATAAACTAAAATTATCCCAATAAAAAGTTTTCAAACTAACCAATGAACATTATATTCGCAGGATGTTCATTGTCACGATTTTTCTAGTATTTTCGGAAATCCGGATACAACTTGTATATTATTTTGAACAACTCTATTCATACGCTCGCCGATGTTATACAAGTTCTAACGAGAAAGATCATTATTTGCATGATTCAACGACTACTCTTTTATCATGACGAACATTCGTCGAATTTTATAGTCAAATAAAAATGAGGATCGTTCGAGTTTTCGTTCGGGCAAACATTAAAATATGATTTTGTACGTTATCGGTTGGTATAGGAAATAAATAGCGTTCTCAGAAATATATAAAAGAGAACTAGAGAGAAAAGAAAAAAAGATTTTCAACAGAACTTAAAACTCTCTTTTGAAGAGCAAAACGTTCGCTTATGAAACGATATGGAGCTTACCGCGGCCTGGAATATCGAGAGGTCAATTTTATCTGACTCTTCCTCTCCTTCTCTCTACCCTTCGACTATCCAGTGGACCTTCGCTCGAACTTTCAAGTGCGATCCATTGTGGTCCACATATTCACGACCGAATCCATATCTCCAGGCAACGCGTATGCAGTTTGCTTGGAAAGAGTGAGAGGGAGATATATATTGGTGAAAAGGGAACTATTGAGAGGGAGAGGGGCAAAGAGAGAGAGAGAGAGAGTGATTTAGGGAAGGGATGGTTCGAGGGGTTTACATGGCGGCAGTACGAGAAAATCGAGTGGGTACATACGTTAAGCTAGATTACGTGTCCGCCGGCCAGATTGCGAACGTTGTATCTGTTGGATTTATTAAGCAGCATCATACATAACATAGTGTTCGATACGACAGACTCGTCCTGGAGACGGCAAAATCACAACGTCCAATGTACCCGATAGCTTTAAACGAGAGCTCGTCAGAACGAATATTACGCTTGAAATTTTCAATATTATTATTAATTCGTTTTTCCAATAATTTGTAAATACTCAAATACTGGTTTTATCGGGTAGATTGAAATGGAAACGAATTCAATTTCATTTTAACGAAATTCCAATTCGCCATACGAAATATATTCTCTTCTAGAAATATTCCCGGGATTTACCGAATAGACAAAAAAATACATATTGACAATGGAAAGATATATGACACCATTTAGAATTTATACAAATATATTTTTCTCAGTTTGTGCGGTTCTCTTTTGTCCAATTTGTACGTTTCGGTAGGTTTACTTTGTACGTTTCTTACTTTCCAGCTCGCGATTTAGCTCATATTATATAATTCGATCGTCGAAATTAAACGGATAATCTTTGTTAAGAAAACGATTTTCTAGCCGAGTGGTATATTTCAGAAAGTAGTTTAAATTTTCTACTTTCAAAATAATCAAGAGGATATTATCCTCTCTTTTTTTTCTCTCTCTTTTTTTTCTCTCTCTCTCTCTCTCTCCTGCTCTTCCTGTCTGTCTGTTCGGCTACTAGTGCTACAAGACTAGACGTTAATATAACAAGTTGTGATGCGGAAAAACGTTACTTTGAAAAAGCTAGGAGAAACCAGAAGCAACGGTATAAATTTTTGCGTTATTAGTAGAACGTTGGGAAAACACGAAACGTGTACACCGGACTTTCTCCTCTTTTCCATCTTCGTCTTTCCCTCCCTTTGCCCCTTCTTTCTTTCTCCTTAGTCTAATACCGCATTAGCGTGAACGCACCGAACCGAAAATTCATGGACTCATTAAAAAGCAGGAAAAGGAAAAAGCTGAGAAAAAGAAGGAATAAGAAAAGCGTACGGAAGGAAAATTCTTATACGACTCCTTTTTTTTGTCCAAGGAGCGATGCATAATTTATATTCAGGGTTGACTTTCTTTCTTCCTCGGTGCTTTCGATGCAGTCGTTTTTTCTTTTCAACGTTATTCAAGAAATTAATTCATCCTTTCGAATTTCGACGAATTCAAAATGATCTTTAACCGTGAAATACGTCTTTCATATTTTATACACAATTTATCGTTAGAAAGATACATATGAAATAAATTGAGAACTCTTCAATACACTTTTGAATCTTTCAATTTGAACCATTTACGTCTTGTAGCTTGGCCACAACCAGCTCGTAGGATCAACTTGCATCAGACATTTGTTCGGAATAATGAAAACCGCAACGCGTATTGAAAAATAATCCAAATCCTTGGAATAACACTTTCTCGTAAGGATCTTTCGTCAGATTTCGATAAAAGCTCGTTTTAAAAGCTTCGAACCTCCTGAAAATACCCAATGCAAATCCAATGTTCTTAATCCTTATAAATCACAATAGACCTTTTATGAGGCGTCGTTTTTAAAAACGTTCGAAAAACGATCAGCAACTATGTTAGGAAAATCGATAACGCGACAATACTTTTTCACAATGAACTTTCTGTCCCCTTCTTATAAAAGGAAACATTGTCGTAAAGTTTTTCAATTATTGTACCGCAAGATCACACAGAGAGTTGATTTCCGTATCTATCGAGGTAACAAAGAAATAGGGAGAAAGAAGACACGGAGGAGACTTATGGGAAAATAAAATAAAGGAGGGCAAAAGAGAGGAACAAAACTGTCACGTAGCTTTAATTACGTCACTTATCTGCAGTACTAGACAATGTTTTCCAATAATTACCACAAAACCCTTCGAGCACGCTTTACTGACTAAAAGGAGCAAAGCTAATCGATGCTATCGATAAAACGATCCCGTTCAAGTTTCCATCAGATCTCACCCTCCTTTCGTTCCCACCTATTGCACCGAAGAAATAAGGTAAGCATTAGCTACGCGACGCTGAATTTCGACGATGATTCTCATTTCGGTAATCCCACCTTGATCCGTTTAAATGTTGCAATTTCCTTCAAATAACAGGCTATTATGTCAAGTATTTCAATTAAAGTTACAAACTTCTAAAGGTAGACACTTTCTGTATCATTTTTTGTTTGCGAGCATGAAATAATTCGACGTTGTTTAAAAGAACATTTGAATTTTCGGAGACGTGATTTTGGCAGGACGAAATTCCAACGACGCGATCATTGGATATTCCGATCCAGACGTGTATTCCATTTTCGCGCTATCGATAAAACATATTCCTGTACGAATTGAAAGGTCTGTATAAATAGCTATTATAAAATAGAATGCTAGTATGTATCGAGCAATGAATATCAATGCAAAGGGAAACGGTGGAGATAGGAAGAGAATCGTTTCCACGGGGTGGTTAGTAGGGGAGATATGGACGAAGGGAAGAACAGACAGCTTTCGCTCACAATATACACAATATACATCCTTCTATGTAATATACACAAAAGGAAAATCCAAGCGTTTAGAAATATTTTGGATTGTTGAGCTAGTCGAATCTTATATCGCGATATCTACAAATGAGAATAGATATTGCTAAAGTAGTAAATAATGAAAAATGATCGTTATGTAAGAGACGGAGTATAGCGGAAAGGTTTCAGTAGTGACGGATTCTCCAAGAGTTCGAGTTCAATTTTCCAATTTCCCGGGCTGTCACTCTCCCCCTCGTGGCCGTTCCTTAGGAATATTTCCTCCCCGATTCCTCGACATAGAAGCTTGATTTCTTCAGGAGAGACAGGCTCTCACGATTCCTTCTTTCTCGTCCCCCTAACTCCGAAGCAGCTGCTACTCCGAACAGTTATTTAAGATCCCGCGGGCGTTCCTCTCTTCTGTTTTAAAAATCACTCCGGCTTGCTTAGTATGCCGAGATGGCTCGCGCTAGTCGACTGTGATATTGCCTTAGCGTTACTCTTACCCAACCACTCTTCTCTCTTTTCCCTTCCATGGAGCTACTACGTTCCTTCATCCGTTTCCCCTTTTTCATCTCGTTTCGCCGTATTCCGTGCGATCTAACATACCGACATTCAGGAATCTACGGATCTCCAATTGGAACATTTCTCGGTATGGGTATTGCCGCCCTGACTTTTACCCAAATACAAATTGCTTTAGATTCTTTTTATTTTCTATCAACGAATATTTTCTTACATTTTCTATTATTTTACTACTCATTTTTATTTTCACATTTTTCTAAATATCAAATAATCTTTTCATCATTGATATCTGTAAATGAAACAACTTAGAAGATTCCCATCAAATTCTAATGACGAGACCGGTAATCAAAAGCAACTTCGATTACACGCTTTATAGAATCTGAGTACTTTCAGTCCCTTTAACTTGGGCGTCCTCGTGTCTCTGCTGTATCGTGTCGTCGATCGAAGGGCGTTTTCCTGCAATCTCTGACAACTTTTCATTGGATATGCTTCTATTTTGTCAGCATCGAAAGAATGAAATTATTTCGTTATTTTCTCAAAGATTAAAATCCTCGCGAAGTAAGTCTTGAATATTTAAAAGGAAACCGATTCGAGCGAAAATGTGTATTCTTTTTTAAATCAGTGCTTTGCGCGCACTGTGTGCACTGCTTTCGCTCTTCGCGTACAAGTATCTAGAGAATGAATGAATTATACAATTAAGAGGGTTCTTTCTTTCTGAAAACTGGTCTAATTTAGTTTGCTAACTTCGTTGACTTCGTTCTTTCTTGTCGACCATTTTGAACGTTTCATTATTTTAAATATTTGCAGTTTATTCTCTTTGATCAGTTCAATCTACTCTACTTTTCTTTCCTTTTGTGCTTTTCATCAATGCTTGATCATTCCAAATTAATTAATAAAAGTATATTTTACACCACGATGAATCACGTAATAACCATTAATATTATTAAGTTCATTAGATCAATAGAAACAAAATCAGCATTGATTCGTAACAAGGAAAGAAAATGATCTTATGATTCTCTTCAATGGTAGACCATATTTTCCCGTGATTTTTTTTTTATTCATACCCTCTTGCATTGAATCTTCAATGGATTCAACAGGATCGCAATCGAAGCGTTTTCTTGTCTAATCAGATATAAATCGTCGTGAAAGTTATCGTAGTTTCTCTCTCTCACCCTCTCTCTCTTTTGCCGACTTGCACGAGGAAAACGTGAGATGGTGAAATCCGTTTACCGATAATTAAGATCTAGTGAATTCACTCGGGAGCGGTACGGATCGCCATAAGAGTAGAGTTGGACATGATAACGTTGCTATGGAAATACATGTACATTTGCAAAGAAAAGATATGCACGGAAATGTAATGCACCATTCTCTCGTTACGAATTATTATTCAGTCTTTTAACAATCTCTACAAAATAACAAAAGCTATACACGATTTTAATTATGTTGGTATATGTATATTACGCGGTAGAAGAATAATAGAAACTAGTTTTATTTAAAAAACAACAAAAAATAGAAACAACGCGAAGTAAAGCAAAGGTTGTCTATCAAATTTTATCTTCATTGTAGATAGGTATTTTTTATTTAAAAGATACGCCGGTAAATAATGCTTATTATCATTTGCTCGAAGAAAAAAAGTAATAGGACAAGTCTCTTTGAATTGCATTTCTATCTTCGTGGATTCAATTTCCGTAGAAAGAAAAAAATATCAGAAGAATAGCGTAGGAAAATCTTTGCGAAGGAAAGTATTTCGACCCACCCGCATCGACCGAGTTGTCCACCAAGTGGAAAATCATCGATTCGTTTCAACGTAGCTCTCACGTCGATCGAAGGGGCGTTTTCCAAGAGCGCGTTCCTTTGTACCAAGAAAAAAAGTATAAATATAAATTAATGACCAACGTAGAATATTTTTTTGCGATTATTCAACGCTTTGTATACGGAATATGATTGAATCAAATAAATACTTTATCTGAATAAACGTGTTGCATTAAAATAGGAAAATATATTCGTTTCATATAATTGCAATATATTAAATTTATGATATATTTTAAGTAGCTATGATTACTACTGCCCTTAAATGATCCCGCAAATCTAAATAGCGAAGTTGCAAGAATCGTCCATTCATATTATACCGAACTAGCAAGTATGACTGGATCTAACACCGTATAATACCTAGTTAGGAGATAATTGCGGTTTACAGACAATTAAGACTATCAAAAAGTACTTGTTCGCAAACATTTCATTCTTCAAAGATAACTCGCTCGCTTGCGTGCTGCTCGTTTTTCATTCGTTGCATTAACGAACTTCTTTGCTTAGTTTATTTATTTATCATTAAATATCTGTTATATAAATTGAATAATATGAACTGAATCAATGAGGTATAATTTACGCGAGGAATATTTTTCGACATTTTCCCTTTGTATAAAACAAATAATATTCGTATTGGATGGAAGTAAAAAAGGGGAAAAAAATACATTACAAGCATCGGAAAAAGGTAATTTCGTAGGACGAGGTGTGATAACGTTCCGAAAAAAGTTTCACTGGTTGTATCAGGGTAATGAGATTCACGAAACATCGCGTGTCGTATTTAACTTCTAAAAAAGAAGTTTCTTTATAAATAGATCCCCTGTCAAAAGTTTAGAGCACTCTATAGACGAACTTCGAGATACATTACAATTTCCCTGTGAGATAAATTTTGACCAGTACATTTCGTAAATTGATTATCCTTAAGAGTATTTAGTTTTCCTCATTAAGTCCTTTGAATAATTACAATTTTGTTCTTTGAATATTTCTAAGCATTAATCGAAGCATTTTACCTTTTTATTTGGTGGAGGGTTCCAAACTTATATCCAGGTCAACTAAATCGTTATTAATTGCGTCAGGGTTGAACATTCGAATGATTGGTGTTGCATTATTTTCGAAAGAAAATACAAAATGAATTCGTATCAGGTATCTCGTGTGTAAAACTCGTATTTATATAATATATAAAAAAAATAACAAGGGAATTTTCGGAGAAATCAATACTTTCGACGGGTAAAATGCCGCGTGGGACACATCTAACGCCTCGTTGAACTCTACACGGCGATTCCGCAATAGGGATCCTATTCGACGTCGTTTTCGTTGTAAGAGGAGATCGAGTTTCGAGCGTAATCGGGATGACACCGACCGACGACGAGCTTCGTGTTGCGGCGACCGCGAACATGATATTTCACTCAAAAATGTGAACACCATTCCCGACTTATTATCTTTTTCTCTCCCATTTATTTTTCAAGAAAAGCTTTATCCCTCCTCAATATATGCCTAGACCCGAAAACATGCATACATTTAATCCTCGCTGCCAAACATAGTGGTCAACCTATGTTGTTTCGGTATCCGACAATATATCCTATTTGCATTATTTCATTTGCAGTAATTACGTCAGAAATGTATTTACGTGTATAGAAAGTCATACCTATGTATAATGCATATGTATTATACATCTACGTGCTCGTCGCTAGAAGGAAATTATCACGTTGGTATATACTTATGCCATGAGAAACTTCGATATGCTACACGTGACCGCGTACGAATATGTACTATACGTGCATACTCTTGTACGAATAAAAAATAAAAAAAGACTAGATAAAGGCACGAAGAGTATTCCTATAGACGTAACCACAAGGCTTTTATAATTTATTCCATAGATGGTCGTCGAGTGTGTCATCTCCAAACACACGTTTGAAAAGAAAGAATACTCCAGTTAATTATCATTCCGTGTTAGTTGTAAATGAAAGAGAAAAGGAAAGGAAAGGAAAGGAAAGGAAAAGAAGAACAATCGAAAAGGGAAGAACGTTAAAGCGTTATCGCGTAACGAGTGAAATTTTCTACGACGTTTCTCAATTTATCGGATAAGTGACCGTTTCCGGTAGGGAAGAGAGACCAGAAGGACAGAAAAGACGAATCGATTAATCTGCTTCCCATCCGCGTGGTATGGGTTTGGAAAAACCTCCCTCTAACACGGACATTCTCCCTTCGTTCGGGAAATTTCTCGCTAATGGTTCTTTCACCGGTGGTAGAGATGCACTCCCAGGGTGATTCGATTTTACGCACTATTTACACCGAAATAAAAGCAGAAACGAGCGATCGAAGGAGTCGTTAGTTTTAAGAATTCGCGAGAATGAATATCGTTTGATTGGGGGCTCTTTAGATAGCAATTACCAACTTGTCAGTTTTCCTATCTCACAAATCGACTATTTGCGAGAGTGAACTTTGCTAACAAATCTTCCGGATAGTCGATCGAATTTTTAGTATTTTTCTAATCACGAGTAGATCTTGAGGTTGTTGAAAATGTCAGAGTATAGTACGGTTCTATATTGCATAAACAGCACATCGATCTTTAATCCTCTTGCATATAAGAATATATTAGTGAATCTAGTAGATATGTGTGTGTCGCGTACTAGGAAGTAAAGTAGGTGCAGTACATGCGCGCGCATTAAGGGAGGAAGGAGAAAGAGTCAGGTGAAATATAATTGCTCGGGGCTCGTTACGAAAATTAGAGCAGCGCGTTAATTTATTTCGACGAATTGGTCGAGCTCCGATGAAAGTCTGTTCTCGAGGTAGCTATGCGAAATGAGGCTCAATTTGGATAACGAATTTCCGCAGGCACTCTATCGAACCAACTAGCGAGCGACTACCAACGCGAAACGCGAGACGCGAAACGATCCGAATCGAGAAAATCCGTACGTTTGAGCACGCAGAGAACTCGCTTCCAATAAATTAGACGATTTCCTCTTTGCACAATGCTCCATTCCGTTCCCATTCTCTATCATTTCTCTCCACCGAAAAAGAGAAAATCGAAAATTAACTACCACGCAAACGCGATACCACCTTTCCTTCTTCTTACGCATTTATTTTTATCCCAATGATTTTTCTCCATTTCTTTACGCCAATCTTTTCTTCCAACATTACACCTCAGCTTTTTCCATTGAAATATTTCATATATTTTTTGCTATTACGACAGGCTTATAAACAAAAAAAATGCACTCCGATGCACTTGTAGTAGATATGCGGCTGAGGAATCATAAACTAGAGAAACGAAATGATTCGTCATTTTTTACAAGACGAAAAGAATGTGAAAATATGTTTTATGCGTTCAAACTATATCTCTGTTTTCGGTACAACGGAGGCTAAATGTTGAAAGAAAAGAACGAATGAAATTTTGGATGAGAGGGAAATGTACAATTTTGGCCAGATTTACTGTTATCGTAGATCCAATAAATCTAGAAACATAAATATGAAAATGATATTCGTCGTAATAATCATGAGTAGGGTGTAACCGTGCATATAGTAGCAAAACTGAAGTAGCACCGACTAATGGCATAAACATGGATAAAAAACAGCCGGCTAAAACAAAGGAAAAGGAAATAACGAAATAACGGAATTGTAGTGTCGCGTTTCTAAAATAATACTACAAAAATTTCCTTCCATTTACACAAAATATCCTTTACGTTTCACAAATATTGAGCTTTTTTTCTGTTTCTGCATCACATTCCTGCTAAATAAAAATACAAAATAAAGAACAAAGCATATGTTTCATGCACATGTTTTTTTCAAACAGACTCTATGCAAGTGATTGAAAATAATAACATTGAGGGCAATCTTTAAGTATTGAATGAGATGTAGAGAAAATATTTATTGAAAATATATACTCTGCATAAAATGAATTTCTAATAGACGATTTGAAAGAATCGTTAATGTATTCGCTAATGTAGACAATATTAAGTAGTCATTAATATCGTTGGAAATGAAAAGAAAAGAAATGAAGTGGAAACTGTCAAGTTTTGTTGAAAACAATGGCATGAAGTAGAAGAAAAAAAGCATAGATTTGAGTTGAAGAAACGTTGAAGCTATCGATAGGAGAATCATCAATTCGGTGGAGTCGATGGTAGTAGACTAGAAGGATATGCAGGTCAATCTGCACGCTCGAGTAATTTTCCGGGCCGATTATACCCTCCGTTCCCTCCCACGCATTCTCTATACAGGAACGAGAATATTCTAGAGAGTATATTTCCTCGAAGATTCGGAGAATGTAACCGGGCTTAATTACTTACCCCTTATATACATATATTTACATAGGACGAATGGTGTTAGGAGAAATAGTGTTAGGAGTAATCGAATTAATGATTACTATCTCTATATTTATCGTTCTATTCATATCTCGATTAATAATTATAATAATCCAAGTCATTTCTAATGAGGATTAAATATGTAATCGACGTATATAGAGGTACTCGGTACATATACTGCAAATATAGATACGCGACTGATTAACATTACACGCTGTTATACCTGAAAACGTATTATTTCGTCTAGAGGAAATGTTCGATCGATCGGGAATTTGCATCTCGTTGAAAAACAAATTTGTTTAGGTCTCCAGCATTTTTGTCTATCTTTTCTTCTTCTCTCCTCTTTCATCGGAGCTTAATCGACAAAGAGAATGAACGCGCGTAATCGACGTGCAAACGATAGAGTTCTGAATGGATCATTCGTGCGATATCGAGAAAATTAGAAGCTGAAAACCGAATGGAAAAAGAGTAGCCCATATGGAATAGGTAGGTACTCCTCGTACCTACTTCGGATTTGTCAGAGTTTCTCTTTCTCTTTCTTTTTTGTTCATGCTTTTTTCTTTTTTTTTTTACTTTCTTCTTCTCTTTCCTTTTTTCAAACCTTCTTCATTATTCGCCAGTTGGCTCGGCGGAGGCTTTTGTGTTGACGCGGACGGAAAAATGGCCTACTTAATCGCAAACGCGTTCACTCTCGCTTATATATGAAATCATAGAGCGTAATATAATCGATATCGCTTTGTCGGCTTTCCTCATCTACTGTTTACTTTTAATTGTCATAATGCGCAACTCTAATGCTGCGTTAATTCTTCCTGTGAAACAGGAAAACTGAGAAACTATCGAACTACTTTAAACCCAATTAGTTTCAAATTTCTCTATGTAATTATTGATATAATTATTATTATAGAAGTACTTATATAGAAATATCTGCATCATAAAACGTATGTATTATTTCTCGTGGTTCAAATTCCCATCGAATTCCCTCCAAAAACAGATATTATCATAATTGATAACGTTTGCTCGAATATTTAGTAATTGAAGCTTTTATGCGAGAGCAGGTTTCATCGTCGAGATTGATCGAAAAGCCGGTTTTCTCGTGGCACCGTACAACTCATAGTTGGATAACGTACAACTTAGGCAACGTTTGAGAATCTCGTTGCGAAGGTTCACACCTGTGCTTCTCTACTACTAGTTCTTTAGAAAGTAACTTTGAAAGAAAGTAAAATTACGATTACAAGAAGCGTATCCCTGTCTAGCTATTTTTCTCTCGTTAAGTGTATCTCGTAGACGAAAGCCAAGTATTTTTTAAATCTGCCGGAAGGAAAAAGTTTATCTCATGAAATTTTAAAAAAGAGTCATTGTTGTCTGAATAAAAACCATATATAGTAATGAAATATTTTCATTAGTGTTCGCGAAATGTAAACGATTTGAAATAGACTGAAACAGACTGACGTTACTTACAAATTAGGAAAAGACGGCGATTGAAAATAGGAAATCGAATAATCGCAATTTAATCTCGATCAGAGTTTCCCTCTTTGTCCTTCCTTCTCTATCTATCCAAGCGAGAAACATTCTCGGTTGGTCGGATTGCGCTGGCTGACTAAGTTGCCGACATGGACGGTCCACGGATAAATTGCCAAAGTTCTCCTATAATATTTCACGAGGTAGCGCGCGCAAAGCTTTCCGGAGTAAGAAAGACAGACTGGGAGAAAGAGAGACAGAATAAGCGGGATGCACTCGGTTGGACTCATTTCGCAATTGCATTGTTTCCATATATATATATATGAGGGAGATGCAAAGTTTTGTCCGCGACATCGTTAAAATCGTTAAGTGAACTTGGAGCAATGGTCGTTGGTATAGCGTGGTAAAGGTGGCTCGTTAAACGAAACCACGACTGAGAACGAGTTATCGATAATTCTACTTATCCGCTTGGGAAAAGTTGTTTCGCGAAAGCATCGATGTCTGCCGATTATAGGACGGCACTCCAAATTGTCCCACGAGATTCTATAACGAAGATGTTAACTCTTTTTTTCCCTTGTTTATTTGCTTTATTTTCCTCTCATGGGGTTTGTGACGTTTCGAGAGATGCATCAGAGAGAGGGGGATTGAAAGATTCGGATTTTTTTTTTCCTTACAAAAGTTGCCCACACGTGCAAACAATGATGCAAGTTCTAGATTTTGGATGTTATTTCGATGTGGTTTTAATGAGAACAAATATCGATCGGCAAGAATATAAAAGGACTGACAACCGGAAATTAATGGAGATAAGCTCGGCTGATGATGCGCGAAACGTAAAAAGTAAAAGGAATAAAAGGAAAAAAGGGGTATCATTATCTAAGGGAAAAAATTTATACAGGAAGACCAGAAAGTCCATTTAAGTAATTACTATAGGCTGATGAGCGCTAGTATACCCTTCCGGTTTCTTCTGCTTTTCTTCTTCGTGACAAGGTAAAGAAATATGAAAGATATCAATGATAGAAATAGATAGAAAAATGCAAGGAAAGGGAAAGAAGCCGAAAAAGATTGCTAACTTGTTGGCTACAAGACGTAAACAAACTCATCAAAGTAATAAAAAGAAATCCAAGAAAGGAAATAGAAAGATAGAGAAATATTATAATAGCAGATAGAAAAGATACAATATCGATTAGCGTGAAAAAATATAAAATAAGAATTTGCCCGATATAACTTATCGAGATATTTTGTAAAACGTTCATTATAGATGATTAAATTCAATCGTGCAATAGAATGTTCATTACAATATGATAAGATAGCTAATATTTTCCATAACAAAGATGAAATTTCTTTTATGTAAAAAGTAGAATATTGAAAACGGAAGTTAAGGGAATACTCGTTACAAGAATAAAGAGAGTCGTGTACCTATTAAAAATAAAATACTATGCAAAGAGTTATTATTAGCAAAAAAAAAAAAAAATAGAAAGTTAATTAAGCAAACCGTATATAAATGTACCATATATTATACCAAAGGAAAAATAGAAAAATCGATTTTCTTGCAGCCCTATATATCGTCGGAGAAAAAAGAAGAGTTAATTATTCGTTAAACAATTTTGTAAAAAAGAATAAATGAAAGAGTTGAATGAATGATTGTAATAGGAAGAAAAAATTTTTTATTTATATAATATAATCGAAAGTGTGCGTATGCAGATCATCTTTGTTAGGATAGAACAGAATGCACAACATATCGCACAACACGTGCGAAATGCCCCTTCTGTCTACGTGAAATTCTCCATAGATGCTATTTAGGGAACGTAAGCAAAGCAAGGACCGATAGTAATGGCACGTGCACAAACGCGCAAACTGACATTTTACTGTCGCGCGAGGCCAAGCTACAGGAATATTATCTCTCAAAACATTTAGATAACTACCTTTATAGACATTAGAAATAGATGTAAGAGCTTCGAAGAGTCATGCCGCAGAGAACGTGATTCTTACTGCAAGTTTTACGCTTCTTTTCAGTTTACATGAAATACATATTACACGATACGTAACACCATCGAACATTATTAGGATTAATACGAAAATAAAAGCAAAAGTTAGCTTAGATTATTTTATTCCTTCGATTATTTTGACACTTGCAATATATACAAAAATAGATTATATATTTTCAAATAATCGATCGTATAGCGAGGTATATTAAAGTATGAAAGTTTCGAAATTGATATCGCCATTATTAAATAATGACCGTAAAGAAATAATTTGGACGTTTAACAGTTTCAGTTCGAACGAAACAGCTTTACCGCGCTAACGGGAACGTCAAGGTAGGAAATATGTCATTTACCGGTAACGATCGTTTCGCTCCCTAGAAAAGGATACTTTAGAGGAAAACCTTGTCGCATAAGCTTCTTACGAAAGTTTCAGGACGGTGGATTAAAGGTAACGATCGAGGGAACGGAGGGCGGGGGAAGACCAGGGAATAGGGAAACACGAGGGAAAAAGAGAAAGAGGAAAAGGAAGTGGAAGAGGAATAAGAAGAAGAAGAAGAAGAAGAAGAAGAAAAGGGGCTCAGTTTTCGGATCCCAATGCGACGACGACGGGGAAGAACTTTATTATTAAGCTGGCGAGGAAAATGTTCGTAAAAGAATCAACGTCGTTACAGAAATTTTCATTCGCGATCGGGGACGTCTTTGGCAACCGGAAACGGTGTCAATTTTATCCGCTGATCGTCAATGTTGCAAACTATTCGAATTCATTGTCTTTAAAACTTGTCACGTTTCAGATTCTATTTAAAACTTGCTATATCTTTCGCTTTTATTCATAAAAATGCAATCGTTATTCTTCACCATGACTTATCTTAATTTATTAGCTCGAGATATATAAAAATACATATTTTCTACAAAGACCGAAAATTGATGTTTACGTGGAATATATATAATAAAAAAAAAAGAAAAATCACGTGGTTAAATAAAAGTCGTTAAAGGATTCATGTCTGGCGATTTGGTAACGTAAGAGAAGACGAACGATGCGTATGAAATTCCACTTCCCACTAACGAGAATTCCAAAGTGGGAAGTTTAACGATTATCGAACCGGACGTTACGCTTGTGACAGAAATGTCTCGACTCTTTTCTCTAACGCATCTCTCTCTGAGCGAGCTAACTTTTGAAGGAATTTTAATAAATATCTATGTCCCATGACAGGGACAATTTTCACTTGCTTTTGTCATTTCCTAAATTAATTTCAAATCCGTCCAAGATCTTCCTATCATTGAAGAATATCGATATTAAATTATGTACTTATACGACATTATAATATCTTTACGAAGATCGATCGTCGATCATGACTAAAGTATCGAAAAATCTGATTCATATTTCTGAAAATTTGCATTATTACGTAATCAAATTCGTATCTTCTTATATTTATCTATAATATAGAAAAATACATATTAGGGGTATATATATTTGACAGTTATTAGTTATGAAAAGTTAATTAAATAATAATATATTTGATCTTTATTTTACTTTTAGAGTAAATTTGAAAGGTATGCAAATCAAAACTATCGAATATACGAATTTCAAAGAGATATACGTAGGATGTTTTTCACGCTTTTCTTTTTCTCGTTCCGCCTAACGCATTAGAGCTACTTTCGTTAATTACGGTGCACGATACGGAAGTGGCTCTTTATTTAACGCCGTTTTTTACGAGGCTATTATGGGTAACACGTTTTTCCTCGAAGCATTTTGAAAATTCCGTTCTCAAAAACGTATACCGAACAAGCAAGTATATAGTACGTTTTTATAACATACAAGCATTTTTATGCTTTTCATTTTACAAGCACAAAATTTAAAAACATACATCCATGAGAAAATATTATTCGGTTAAAGTACGAATCGCGAAAATTCATCGAAATTTAACTGAAACATATTTGAACCTTTAGAAATAAAAATTGGGGTTGAAATGAAATGAACAAAAGATTGCTGACCGTCGAATTTTATGATAGCAAGCCGATGAGTTTTCTAGCTATCTAACAATAAAGTCTTGCAACTTGGTTGTGTTTAAACACAGTTCGTGGTCCAAGTCCAAGGGACTTGGCGAAACGGAACCGAATTGTTTTTCGTAAAAGTCCCCCGTAAAATTTTGTATACTTCTGCCGCTGGGAAGTTTTTTATCTCTCTCTCTCTCTCTCTCTCTCTCTCTCTTTCTTTCTTTTCTTCTTCTTTTTTTCTTTCTTTCTTCCTTTTCTCGAAAGGAGCCCAATACAAAAGCAACCACCACTCTAGAACTTTCTCAGCTCTTCTCGCACGCTACTCTGCTTTGGACATTTTTCGAACTTGCTAAAACGTAATTTATAATGTCGCGCTAATGGAAGGAAACTTCCAACGTGGCATAAACAAGAAGCACGTTTCTATAATACACCCTGTACCAAGGTACTACCCTAGACATTTTCTTTTTTTTTTTTTAACTATCTTTACACTCGAGCTTTCACTTAATCGAATTTCGAAAGAAACGTTTGTTTTTCTTTATTTCGCATAAAATTCACGTGGTATTGTTACTTGCATTAGTAGTTTGAAAAAACAAAAACCTTCCACAACCGAAATGTTATTAAAGATATATTGTATAATTTAATTATTCCCTGTAACATTCTTACTAATTGATTAATAACACTTTACATAGCATTGTATCTTACTGCTGCTTCTCTGAATATATTACAGGTGTTCTCAGCAAAAATTTGCATAGGATTTCGATTACTTCCTTTTAGCTCCGCTGGGAGAAATTTGTCAATTAGTCGATCGGTTATCGGGTTATCGACAGTTTTCAGATATCGGCAATACGGTATTAAATTTTGTCTAAGTGTATCTGTTTTTTGACTAATTACTAAAGTTACAACGGTACAACGTGCTTAATCATATTTTCTTGATCATTTTCTATTAAAAACGGACAACAATGACATGCACGGAAAACTTTGAATTATTTGTTTTCCCTTTATGCAAATAAAATATATAAAAATATCTAAAAAAACATAATATCTTTCTTCGATATACTTTGTTTCATAAATCACTAATTCTAAGTAACGTTCCTCGATGAAAAAAAATTCTGTTTTTCTGCACAACTTATATAATACTTATATTTTTATTACCGAACTAGCATACTTTTTTCTTTAATACAAATATTGGCGTAGAAAATTACTGCTACGACGAGCAGTTTTTATCGAAGTTGGATAGGAGAAACTGGCTACTTTCAGCCGGATATCCCGTATAAGTAGCTTTTCTAAATCTCGCGTAGTCAGGCATTTGATATCCACCAAAGAGAGTACATATTGAATAGCTTTGGACGTCAAGTACTGTATATTTATTTTATGTAAATCCTAATCTGATCGTTAACATTTAGTTATTCGATTGTTTTTTTCCTACAGCAGAAAGAAATATGCAATGAAAGTATTGCAGGAATGTAGGCTATCAAATATATGAACCGTTGAATCTAATATAATTATAGATGTATGAAGAATATCTTTTCGATACCTTAACGAAACGATATACGTTGTACTGAAAGAAATTGAATAATCTTTAATTCTTTTCAAGTATCTCGTAGGAGGTATCATTACGAAGCTAACGATAAGAAATCGTTCTACCTTCTTCGAGGGATTTCCTTTTCCGTAGAAATCACTACCTTCGTAAGGCAATCTATTTTCAGAGCGCCGATATATATCTAACGAGCGTCGTAAACCGAAAAACCTTAAAAGAAGGTTACTCGATTCAGATCGCAAAATTCCCTAAGCGCACATTCCATTTACACATCGTAAATTTAGCGAAAGAGCTGTAACACAGTAGCAAGATATGTGATTCTAGCGTATTCGTGTATCAGTGTATACGTGAATTCGTTGCGACACCGAGGACATTATTTTTATTTGCCATAGTGCAGTTTCTCTATGATATTCCATTCGGTTTGATTTTCCTTTGTAATTTTCCAGTAATCTAAAAAGTATATCGTAAATATTTATTAAATTTATTTACTAGAATGAAATAAAATAAAATAAAATAAAAAGGAAAAATATGTATGAGTACGGTGAGTCTTACAAATGGAAAAGAAAGAAAAGTTACATAGAAATACTATCAGTATTGCGAAGCATCCGTCGATGTAGGATGTAGCCAGAACAGAAAAAGAGACAGAGATAGAGAGTGAGATGCGAGATTAAATGCACGCCGTGAACAGAGAAACGTAGGGAATCAATATCTACCAACAGAATTCAACTTCAGTAAAGGGGAAGAAACAGTTTTTCGATTTTTGAATCGGCTGAATGATATTTCGCCTTTTCAAACCACAAAAGATATTTAATATTTTTGAAAATTTTTCATATTTTGCAATATAATCCTTTTTTATTATTCAATATGTTTCTTAAGCTCGCGAATAGAAGCGAAACAATAAACCCACACAGACGAATAAAATATTCCATCTCTCTGCCGTCTAGTTTTAAAAACATGCTACATATTATTCCATGAAAGAAGACGTGATGCATGTTTAGTTTTACGCGTGAACTTTGTTCGTACAATATTTCAAATCATTTCCTTTTGTAAAACTGAAACGAAACGAAAATGATAAATGGACTTTCAAAATTGATACAAATTTCAAGGCTAAATGTACAAAGTAATCGAATAAAAAGGGTAGAGTATAGAAATGAAAAATGTCCTTACTCGTCGTCGATCGAAAAGAAAGCAACAGGATTTTGTATGTAGGTGATGAAAGTCAAAAACTATCGCGTTATTTCAATATTTTTACATAGTCGAATTTGCAACGGCGATGGGTCGGGTCATTCGTCTTTTAATCACCCAATGAATCGTCATACGTCGGAAACCATCGAGCTGGGTTATCGTTGTTATACGGATCGAAGCTTGTCCGATCATCCAATAAGCGAGCGTTATTTTTGTGACCACGTAACACGCGAAACGACGATTCGTAGTCGACAAAAAAAAATAAAAAGATATTCGACAAAAAGTTGTATGATCGATCACGATTCGTATTTTCCATACCTGACACGATTCAGCTTTCGATCACAGTCATATATGTCCATCATATTACATATAGATAGAGAAATATGTTATCGTTGTTTAGAAAAATTCACAAATTTCTTTTTTCTTCTTGCGTTCTTGCGAGTAACTTCATAAATTTGATCAATCAACATTTATATTCATATTTTATTTCCATTAAAAATTCCCTTAGAACACGCGTTCGGGCCAATCAAAACTGTAATCCTAAAACTTATAGTCGAAAAAATAATGGAAAGTTTCTCGTTTAAATGTAAATTCTATCTCGAAAATTTATGAATTTGCCGTGCGCAGTAGGTCCATGAACGAGGACAAACGCGCACGCACGTGCGTCCTGGATTGTGTGTACATGCGTGTTAGTTTTATCGGGTATCTAATCGATAACGGTGGTGTATTCTGCTTTCGTGTCTCTCTGTATCTTAGTTTACCTACACGGTGCATTCGTCTACAAACACGTATACATATATCTTGCCGTATATGTTCGCGCGAGAAAGATCAAAGCCTCCCTAAGCCATAACATCCTATACATTATGTCGTTAATACGATATAATTCCTTATATAGAATTCCTTATATAGTAGACCTAACATAAGAAGGGCTTCTTCGGATCTTCAAAAACATCTTTCGGATCTTTTTAAACTCTACACAGTTGTCCTCCATTACGACCATACTTTTCGCGCAAGCGGTAGAAGTTTACCAGTTCGTGTTAGATGGACAAATAAATTGCAGACAAAATATACACGGGTGAGTTATTTTTATTGAAACAATATCATTAGTTTATTTTAATTAACATATTTGTATATTTGTCGATAAATAAACTCTGATTAATGATATTTATGCAATGGTATATTTTGATGGGATCAAGTCTTTGGTAGCGTTTTGAAACTGTTTTGATCGGCACCTTCAAACGGTGCCGATTTGTTCGTTTGTTTCGAAGAACATGTTACGTTTAGTTTAATCAGTACACGAGTAATTACGTTGGCGTAATTGGCACTAGGAAAAACGAGGTTCCATCGTGAACGAGAGGCATCGTGCTGATAGCGTTTCGTTTGTCACGCGGTAGACGCGGTTTCACCATCAACGCCGACGTGTCAGAGGAAAAGGACCTGCTAAAGGTTGGTCAGTTCGGTCTACCTTCGTGGTATACGTAGAATATACGATTGTTACGAGTTTTCCGTGTTCGGCCACGTTTTATCGTTCCATCCCCCGCGATTCAAATAATGCACGCGGTAATTTGCTCTCCGTGGCCGCTTTTAGTTATCGCGATGGACGCGTTGATCGATTTCCTCCAAACGTTATCGTCCCTGTCACCGATTCATTCGTTTGTTCGTTCGTTCGTTCGTTCGTTTGCATAATGGAACCTATAATGTGTAGATATACACGCGTCATTTGTGACACTCGCCAATTTTTACATTTTTTCTTTTTTCTTTTTTCTCCGGTTTTACATTTTTTTTTCCACATAAAATTGAGAGAAACAAGTCGAGGAGAATAATGACATCCGAATCGATCGATTGGCATTTTTTAAAAGGTACATACACGGTGTACACATATTGTTTGCAAAAGGTTGACCGTCGATCCAATTTTTTGTAAATCAATATGTGCACGCACCTATTACTTTTTTTTACTTGTTACCCCCCTCTCTCATAAAAAATAGACTGCCTTGCTAACATATTTTCGCTTACACTATTACTCGCTTTTACAATTTTGTCAATAACTTTGTATTCCACGTAAATATATGATGTTTCAAATCGAAATAATATTAAATGAACTTGTATATCTGGGCGTAATGTGAATAATTGTACATAACACCATATATAAGACCATATATAAGACCATATATAAGACCATATCGTATAAAATATAAAATAGGGAAAATAGGGGTGAAAATGTTCCCATATCGTGGGCCGTAAAAGATAGAACAGAGCGGTGGTCTCTTGTAAGGAAAGCTTGGAAAATTCGGTTACTTCAGAATACGCTCGTTCGAAATTGATAAATCGCTGCTACGATTGGCTGGCACGTCAGAAAGTTTTCGTGCCATGCTCGGGCAACTTGATGCTTCGAAGGTTCGAAGGGGAACGCTCGATACCAGACGCCTAGAAAATTATTCACGAAGCGTCCTATGATAATCGCTTGTGACGTTCGATACGTAGTTATCGAAGTTACATGCAACTCATTTTTGTAAAGCTACGACATGACATGGAAATAATTACGAGTTGGCTCGATCGATTTTAGTTTTATCCTCGTTCGTTTTCATAATTACCTTTTTAATTGAGTAACGCGCTAAAATTCCTTTTATAATAATATAATACTTAAAGAGATCAAAGTCGATGACAATAATTATCATCAGTGGTCACTACGGTAAGAAGAAATTCATTGAAATTCATGACTATAAAAAACTTGTCTCAAGAAAAATGAAAGAAGATAATTGTACCATAGCTAAGCTATTATGATATTTACATTTTAAGTAGATGACATTAACATATTATTAGTCTCCGGGTAATAACGATAATTGAAAGAGGCACGAAATTGGTAAAAATATGACAGTGGTAGTACTAAAATAGCTCTATTAGTGATTAAAGCCTTTACCAACCAGACACACATTATGTACATACACAAGTGCGTACACGCGCAGCAGTAGTCAGGTCGATTATTGGTCAGGCACGTATTTAGCGACTCTGGATTAACCCTTCACGTTCCGAACATTTTTGGCAAACATTAACGGTCAATTGCACGCATTTACACTTAATAGCTTGTCGATGGTAATACAGTTTGCGAAGAAAGAAATAATATGCTTCAAGTTTTTTCGGTTAAGGAAAATATTTATTTATAAATTCAATAAATATTTGCTAACGATATAATAATCGTTCAAAACATATTCTAGTATCTCGTTTAATATTCAATTTTAATCACGTACTTGCACGTAATTCATTCGTTTTATTTATTTTCATAAATTCGTGTATATTTCATGCAGAAAAATGTAACAAATATTCATAAAATAAATGAAATAAACGTCAAGTTTATGTCAATCTTTATGTAAATCTTTATCATGGCACAAAGAGAGTATTAAGTATTAAAAGGAAACAAGAAGTAAGATTAAGTTGTGACATTAGATAAGGGATTTTAACGTTTAGCATGTAAATCCTAGCAAAGAGGGCCCTTTCGTGTTATTTCGGACGACGTTAATGTTTAACAACAATATTACCTTCTTAACATCCTCAGACCTGATTCATATACGTGCGTGTTCAGCATTTATGATATTACCAACCGAATAATAAATGCTTTTCGTTTACGAGCAGCGAATTTGTCAAGCAATTGATTTACCTCATTCAATAATACTAAAAGCATTAAGTTATGTTTGTTTTGACGTTTGACGTCGAAATCGAAGAAAAAGACTATCCAATTTTTGTGATAGTTGTATCGAATAGATCTGTATTAAAATTAAATGACAGCTTTTCAAAGCCCTTATCTTCTCGACTAACTAATTAAACTCAAGATATTATACCTACGTAGCGCGAAATGATTACTTCGCTTCCTTGAGAATGAATAAGCTCTCGCGAGCTCGAGTACGAGTACGAAGACAGTGGATAAGTGTCTACGTTCTACCACGGATAATACTGCCATAATTAAGGACCCTCCTTGCAGAGAGAGAGAGTAGTTTCCCTGGATTCACTTTCGAAGACTCGCGATGGCGTCTTCCGTCGGGAATTCATCGTTCCGGTTTCTGTTTCTGATTTAAGGAACACACGTTCATTTGGATTATCCTATTACTCTTTGCGCATACACGCAATAGAATATCTCATACGATCTTAATCTTTTTTGTTTCTAGAGTAAAACGGCTCAAACGTCGCAAGAAAAAACCTTCCTTACCATTCGAATATTTTTATATATTATGATATCTCATAGATAATTGTTCCCATTCGTTTGCAAAAAATAAACATGTTCTTTGAAATTTTGTTCCATTTAAATGATCCACCTTTTATATTACATGCCGCTTTCGAATAGACCGAAAGAGACGTTGATGCGAATATCGATTTTTCTCACGTGGCGTTGGTACAGCTGGATGAATGCGTAGGGAAAAGAAAAAGAAGTGATAGAGATAGAGAGAAAGAGAAGATACATAGTGACATTGCAAATCTTCCACGCTGAAGTCGAGACACGAGTGAATGTATGTACATACGACACAACAAAGTAGAAAGATATGCAAAACAAACCGCTCACGTTTTATGCAAAAGGTTTTCTCTTCTGCTACAGATTCACTTCTTGTTGTTCTTATCGCGCATGTACGATAGTCTTTATTATTTATTTACTTTACAAGTAACTCGCTGAGAGAACGACAATAACAAAAGGGGTATACAAGTGAATTAAAATAATGACAAAAGGGCCGCCGACATCGTCATCGAATGTTGCCCTAGTTGGCCGCTTTTTTTTCTGCTCCTGCGGTTTACCCTTCTTACCTTAAGAACGCAGCTAGGGTATGATAACGGAAATACGCGACGACGTAAAAGCTCTTTGCTCGAAGACTGAAAAGGGTTTCGGACGTTGACGTTTCTGCAAAGGTGAATTTGCATCACGGAAAGATCTCTTTGTCTCGTGAAAAGATGAACGTGTGCGAGGACTGTGAATAACGTTACAATTTATCGTTTTATTTAACACTAGACACTGTAAAATCATAATAACCACATTGAATTTATTTAAATATATGAACGTAGGAATATATTACATTTAAATACCTAAGATATATGCAATATAGTTATAACAAAAATCCTCTTCAAGACATTTAATATATTATATTATGAATATAATTATCCGTACTGTTCTTTTTTATATTTTTTATGATTTATCCGAGATCCTTGCAAGCCTCTCGACGCTGGAGCCGCGTCAATTGTTTTATTGCAGATTATTTTGAACGAAAGTTTGTACGAGATGAAATAATTAACCGATGAACATCTCATCGAAGGATATATTATAAAGGCAGAGATTTCGCATAATGTGCAACGACCCTTAAACTATTACAATGATTTTTTGTTGTTCTTTCAGCATTTTTATTATTCCTCTTCGGGTTGTTGCCCTTCGATCGATACACCTTTCAACGTGGGTGTTCCATCATGAGTTCGTATCATGGTCTCTGACCTCGTATACACTCTCTGCGCTTAGTGTTGAATTGTGAGGTTATTAATCATCGTTCTTTGAGGTTCTACATTACAACAACGAAAAAAAGAATGACGAGAGGGTTCGAGGATTTCTGTTGGAGTCTTCGAGTAAACAGAAGAACATCGTGACTGTGTTACTTTGTTGCTTTTGGTCTATCTTTTAAACTATTCCTAAAAATCATTTGGAGAATTCTTATTTCATTGATCGATTCTAGGATAATTTGTTTCCTTTCTAGCCACCGAAAATGAATAATACTAGGTGAAAAATGGAATTAGATAAAAGCGATAAAATAAAAAGTTTCAATGGAGATTATCGGTTAAATTTGTAATAATTATAATCGTAAGAAGAAGCGTTATTCGAAGTAGAATGGATCTCTGTTTGTGGAATTAAACTGGCTAGTTGGGGAAGATCTTTGTCGGTGATAGTTTGGCACGCTATCACAACCAAAATCCGAACTCAAACTTGCTGCAAACGCAACGGTTCGTGAATGTTTGACCGCACAATATTTGATAGCGCACAGTTAGATATCTCGATATTCTCGGTTCTAATCGCGGGTCGAGCGAGATAATGGCTGGGAGAAGCAACGCATCCAATGTTGCTTCTCCGACACGTTCAAATGCAATGTTATATGCGGGCGTTACCTATATCCTCTATCCTAGTATTTGTGCGTACCTACACGCACATATGTAAGTCTAGGGGATATTGCGGGTACCTGTACGAACGTTACCTTCCTCTATTGCATTTGGTGTTTGTTTATAAGCGTTAGACATACGAGAGAGGCAGGTAAATTTGAAGCACGACAGATGCATTCAATGTTTGACTATATCTTCGAGCATTAATGAATTCAGATTGAATAGGATGAGCTTCGAAACTAACTCCTAGATTCGAGGAATTTCCGATAATATCTAATAAGAGAAACTAACTTAATATATTGTAACGAGAGAGATCTTTGGGTTGAAGAAAAAAATAATAGAATCCCCGATTGTGTGTAATTATTAATCATCTATTAAATATATTATACATATTTATATAGATGAATTTTCTTAGAAATATAGAATTCAACTCGGGTTCATCGGAATTAATGGAAATCAGCTTCTTCGATAAGCGTTCGAGTTTGCGTGGAATAGTCATGGACGATCTGCCGAGCAGATAATTACTAATAGTTCCAACTTCTCTTTGCGAATTCTACCTATGAACAATTCGCGAGCATGCATACCATTTTCTCATATTGCACTGATATTTCAAATTTTCTCTAAATTCTACGCACGAAACGTTAATTATTCATAATATGCACATATATTTGCAGGATGACGTTCCATAGCAGGTAACATTATATAAGATTTTTATATCGCTAAACATAGTACTTTCTTTAAAATAATCGGCACATTGTTTCTTTTTTCTTCCTTTGAACGTAGCGAAAGAAGTTATTAACATATATTAACCGTTACAATATTAACATAATATAAGGATATCATTCTATCCAACCATATAACATACAAATTTCGTCTACATTTTTCTTCATAATCCTGAGATTTAAAATCTCATTAAAGGATCGTATTTTATAAGAGCCATATACATAAATCTGATAACTTATTAAATATAGACCCACATTGAGATTGAATCGATATAGGATGAGCAATAAATATCTACTGGGATCCATTACAAAAGGGAAAGCAAAATTGTTGAAGACCTAAATATCGCACATATTCGAATATTAATATATGAATCAATGAAATATGAAAAGAATTGTCATCGTTCGTTAATGTAAAAAGTTATAGATGAAACTTATGGTCGCAAAGTGGAAAAAAAAGAAATGTAATTAAAATTTCGCGGATAAGGTGAAACAAGAGAGGGAGAGAGAGAGATGTAAATAATATTGTGGAAATTAGAGAAAAGCGGAAAAAGAAGAAAGCTATCCAGTTTCCCCTTTCGAGCGTAAAATCGCAAAAACGAGTAGGTAGATATATATTTCTATTTTTGCATCGTCTACGGGTTTACCAAGGAAGGAGAAGAGTGCAGGTTGAGATACTCGAGGCTATGGGCTTCCTTTCTGGCTCATTAGATGAAGATATAGGCACGTTCGCGCGTCATCGCGGTATCTAGTTCCTGGGATTCTCTCTCTCTCTCTCTCTCTCTCTCTCTCTCTCTCTCTCTCTCTCTCTTTCGTATAAAAGAGGGTCTTCGTGAGAGGAAACACGAAGAGTCACGTACGCGCTTTGGACAAGAGGGACCTCGTATTGCTAAGGAAAAGCTTTCCCGAGGGAGAAGACACTGGCCAAGGAAAAGGAAACGGCTTACACACACACACACATACACATTCATACGTTTCGTGGGTTGGATGCTATGGCAGGTTACGATTATGGCCGACCTATCGTAGGTGTACGACGATAAAACCTATTTGTGACGTCGGAGATAAGGTGTGAAACCGACAGCAGAATACTGCACGATCTTTGTTGTTACCTAGAAATGAGATTCTCTTCCCTATAAGTCTTTATTCAATTTCTGATAAATTATAAAGAGGTTTTTTTCTATTACAATCTTCAATCTTCGATGACCAATTAATGATATCCCCACTTTTCGATTTCCAATATATTTACTATTATTAATTATAGTATTGACTGTCAAGTCAATACTAATCGTAAAATGTGCTTAGCCGCTTAGCTTCTGCAATGCCTATTCTATGTTAGTCTTAAGGTTCTTAACTTCAAAGGGTTTCTAATACCTAAATACCAAGAATGTTGCAATCGAGTTAGAAAATATCTTACAACTCGGAAGAAAATATCAATTGAAGCCTCGAAGGAGGACAGGTTTTAAAATAAAGCGTCCAAATGAAGTAAAATAATGATTTAACCAATGTAATGAATAATTGTTTAATTACAGAATTACATTGAAAGACATTCTAATTAAATTGAAATAGATCAATTAAAAGATCTCACAACGCGTTGTGTTGTTTATCTCTCATTTGCGTGCATTCTCTCGCAAAATATCATTCCCGTATTCTGCGAAAGATATTATATTTTCTTCTATTTTCATTCATTACATTTATTTCGACTATTTTTGTAACAAAAGAAATTACCAATACGTGATATCGATCGATTATTCGTTTTAATATACATTTTTCTTCCTTGTTATTCGTTTTTCCTCGTTTCTATTCGTTTCCCACATTACCATTTCATCTGATTGAATTTCAAGTCTCTTTTAAAAATAACAGAAAGTATGCACGTGTCCAAACGTGACGACTAATGTTGAAAAGTGTTCACGTTGTGTATCATACATGTAAGGAAGAACGACGACGAAACGGTACACACGCGGAAGCGAATATTAATTAAAAAATCGCACGATTTATTACGTTTTTTCCATTATTTTTCTATTATCGTTGGACAGGCCGTTGGCTTTTGTGCGAAACAAAGCATCCCAGTGGTCTTTGTTCGTGTTGGACGACACCCTCCGTTGGTTCGTGACAATTCTTGCTTCTTGCAACGAAAAAAGAAAAAAGAAAAAAGGATAAAGCAACAACCGAAAATAAAAAGGGAAAAGGAAAAATAAAAGGAGAAAAGACGAAAAGGGGAGAAAGGAAAAGAAAAAAAAAGAGAAAAAGAAAGAAGGATGCTCGTGAGTTAATTAGACGCTACGTCCAGGCCGCCGAGTAATTTTTCTTTCGCAGTATCATACGCAACGGCTCGCTTCTCGTACATCCAGCCAGGAAATACAAGGACAAACTAATGTCTCCTAATTTATTTGCAGCCTTCCTTCGACTCATTTACCATCTAACTTCACGACCAACTCCTAGCGTTATGTACGCGATAGGATGCTGCGATGGATAACACGTCGCTTTTATGTCCTAGCATAAAAATGAATGCAAATCTTGTCGTTCGCTCTCCTCAAGCGTATCCCAACGCGTTTTAAACTACCAGGTAAATGTAATAACGTATCGTATAAATATAATAACAATGATAGAGTGCTTTCAGAGACAATTTAGCGATCGCAAATACATATTACATAAAAGCGTTTACTCGTATATTTAATAATCGTCTAGATAAATATTAGTAGAAAAAATCAATCGGATTTTGGATGCTTTGCGAAAAGCTTGTGGAACATCGTAAATCCTGATAGGATAGGAAAGGAATAGGTAACCGGATGCGTAGGAGGGTGAGATATACGCGTTGTTCGTTTTACTATTGAAAGGCTCGCTCTGTCAAATCTCTAGGAGTTTCTAGAAAATATTTTTCAAGCCGTTATATCTTCTCGACGATAAACTCCCCAACGATAGAGAGGTCAAAACTAACTAAATGCGCGACTTTCGTAAATCTCCTCGGCATTCAATTCCCGACCTCTTCCAGGCATGAAATTGAAAGGAGCACGACTCGATGTTTGTTGCTCGAGCATTGCTTCCTCTAAGTGGAAGGATTGCGCTATCGAACTACCATTGTTGTCCACTCGAGTTTCCTCTTTCTTCCCAATATGGCTACCATATAGATTTCGTTTGGTAATCCTTGAAAACGTCAACTTCACTATCCTACGCTCGATCAACGATACACGACGAACAACAATTTCTATTTTAAGATATTTTAGCTGAAAGTTCAAGAATACAAACGAACGATATTTTAACGGCTTAACGAACCAACATCAACCTTAACGTTATATATTTTTCATACCTATACTTATAATTATTACGTACAAAATATCAAGCGTGCACTCTTCGAATCCTATTTCTAGTACGTACCATTGGCATCGACCTGTCATCGGATCGATACCACTCGCTCTGCGTAAAAGTAATAAAATTTCAAATAGCGTCATTCAAAACGCGGGGGAGACCGAGAAATGTCGTATCGTAAAAAATACACCAAGTTAAGAGGAATATAATGATATAGATATATATATATATATATGTAGTTTCGTAGCGTGACTACTGGAACGAATTTTACGTAGAAAAATATATAAAAAACATTCCATCAAAATGTTCCGTACTTATGCACTTACAATTAGTTATGTATATAGATAAGTACATCCGATACGACCTCTTTTCGGAATTACTGCAGATTTTATTCAGTTTTATACATTTAATTTGGTTTAACAAAAGAATAGCTACAATGAAATAAATGTCTAAAACTAGATGTAAACTATATTAGTATTAGTCTTTGAAATTATTGTCAAAGGTACATTAATATTTTACGAAATAACACAGTATCTAACTAGATACGTAATGGGACTCGCATACCTAGTGATTTTATGCATCGCTCTAATCATAAATAAAACTTTTGGGATTTTCTCTTGTTCCTTCCTTTGGAAATAAACAAATTGTGCTCTTTTGCAATAGGCTTGCGCTACGCTTAACGTTTGACTTTTGCCTTTTCTCGCTTCGCTCGTTTTTCAACGTTGTTAGCTCTTACTCTACCTACTCTCCCGCTCAATTTCCGTCTTTACTAACTTTCAACTCGGAACTCTCGCGAGTTGAGCATCTCATGAGAGAGAGAGAGAGCCTTCAAATTGTTAAATAATCCACTCATTTAGGATGCTACATCAGACGGCTACGTAACATTTTTCTTATGCATTTTTTACAAACGCGAGAAAGAATTATCGATCTTTGGTAGAAGCATTAGTATTTGTAATTTTAACCAACTAATATAGTTAATGAATAAACAATAGAGTTGCATTATTTAAATAAGTAGATACTAGGGAGAAAGAAAAATAATATAAATAAAGGGAACCCCTTTGTACTTTTTTAGAATGAAATAAAACTTCTCGATCATTTACAAACCTTAACGAGAAAACCCAGTACATACGCAAGCTCGTTGAAACCTCGCGACTAAAGGGGTCGACAAAAAGCGACTAAATTGTCCAGTTTCGATTTGTCACAGTGGAAATTCCAACAGTTAAACGTAATACGTGTGTGCGTATGTTTCTCCATGTGCGAATTTGAACGAATAATGGAAAGTAAATGGAAAATTCCAGGTTGTCCAAAAGGGAAAGGTCCCCGAAGTAAAATTCCACGTATTTCCGACAAAGACAATGTTAGTTAGCGTATTTTTCTCTCTCAGTTTGCAATTTTAAGGGAAGACACTTTTTTACTGCACCTACGAAACTCAAATTCGCCATATGTGCTTCTTTAAGATATAGTTTTTATTCATGTTCTTCAAAAAGAATTATTTTTGGTAAGCATACGCATAAATATAATACATTTCTCGTTCGTTCGTTCTTATATTTAAAGTTCACGTTTGATATTATTATATTCATTTGATCAGATTATTTAAATTAACTAGCTGCAAAGAATGTCGATAAAAATTTCGACGAATCGTTGAACTATCATATCGTAATAAAGTGACGCTTACGTATAACAACCTCCCTACCGTGTTAGCTCGAATTTATTAATTAATCTAATTAACTTAATTAAAAGCTGAGCCAAGACCGCTTGTAGGCGAGCAGAAAAAGAAAGAGAGAGAGAGAGAAAAAAATAGAAAGATACTTTGCAGAGAAATGTAAAAGAGGACGATTTATGCTTCCGGCATCCGGTACGATTTTCAGTGATCTTTCCAACGTCAGAATCCTCTTAGTTACTAATTACGAATAACGAAGCGACTGTCGGAAGAAGTCAAATAATTAATTCGAAGCAAAAAAGTCAACGCTGCGACGAGGAATTGACGGATAATATAATTCTCAATGTACCTACGCGAAAGAAATCTTTTTCAGTATCGTGTTATATTTTATCTCATCAGATAAGATGTAATACGATCGATTAAACCTACGTTTCCCGGGATTGTCGGGAAAAATCGTATTTCAGAGATCGACGAATAATCTCAAACGGAAGAAAAAAATTGAATAGGTAAAGATTTCCGAATTCGTTTTCGGTAATTTTACTTTATGTGTAATTAACCGTTTTCGAGGTAGCAAATATTCCCAGTTCGTATGAATTCAACGGTTAAAAGTCAACAATGGCTAGAATAGCTTTTCCCTGGTGCAACGATATTTCGCTTGCGGTAGACCAGAGTCACTATGTCTACTTCAGATCGTAATAATAGTCCACGTTAACAGGAGCACGCGAGATGTCTCGAGGGCCTGTGCTCAAGTTTGATGTATCGAATGATTAAAAACGCCCGCGATATGGAAATACGCCAACGTAGATGCATTGATATTATATCTATATTGAAAGATTGTAATAGGTACTTCCATATTTCTTCCCCTATTATGATTATAATCGTTTATATCAAAATCCTTTCATAATATAGATGAAAATTCTTTTGCTATCCGATATTGAATAAATGTTCATTACCTAATAATGTTTCAATATATGCGATTATATAGAAAACAATGAATAGCGGAAGGTAACGACACATAGATCAATTTGAAAAGATTGATTAAGTGCTTCGTTCTACATGCGTATACAATTCTAATAGGATCAATGAAATCTTGATACAATTTGAAAGCTTATTTTAAAAATATTCCTTCTCACATCTCATTGTTACGTTTTGCGAAATAGGAACATAGGTACATAGAACATCTGATGTACAAAACGAATAATGAAAAAGATAATAATATTAATGATAATAATAATAATATACTATACATACACACACGGGGGAATGAAATTACGCGAAAGCACGCAAAGTAATTTGCAGCTACGTTTTAATTTGGCACGGTTCGGGTGGTATGTTATACCGACGGGAAGAAGATGCAGAAGAAGAGTTGCGAGAGTTGGCGCAGCAGCATCGTTTCTGTCTTTCCTATTTTCAGAGTTCACACTTTTACACGAGGGCACACTGTTGTTTAATTGCATTTACAAGAGCTCGGGCTCGCACTAATATACATATTACTAGGCTGATTAAAGGCGGTCCGTCGAAACAGTGCACGCTCTGCGAATTTCTCGTGCACGGACAAATATGAAGAAGATATCTTCCGAAGCTCGAAAGCAATTTTCACGGTTAGATTCATTATTTTCGTACAATTCAAACGGCATCCTGCGAGATACGAATGAAAAATGAAGCAAACGTGGGCGGAAAATAATTTTATGGAAAAACCAAGACAAATATCAAGCTCTCTTTTATATCAAATATTGTGTGCAATTTTCAACGAAAATCTTCTCTGCAAAAATGAATGCGCTTAAAATAATATTCATTTTGTTTTTCTTTTCCTTATATATAT